>NC_091064.1:100989609-101117609 GCF_000393655.2 Nicotiana sylvestris | reverse complement strand
TGGGTGTTTAAATAGAAGGTGTCCGACAAGGAAAATTTTTAATAGGATGTACAACTTGTATAGCACAAGTGCAAGGTATAACTCGACGAAGCACGAGCAGATTCTTTTAAACAAGGATTTGGCTTATTTCTTTCATTTCTTTCATTTGGCTTGGATTATTTTGGAGAGAATTTCAAGGGGGATTTCATCAAGCATCAAAGGTGAGTTGTTTCTACTTATTTCCAAGTTAAATACATGGATTAAAGTTGAAAACTCAAGTAATTTATGGACTAAAATGGTGGTTTAGGGCTTGAAACTTTAGAGAATTAAATGGTGATTTGAGGGGTCATATGAACTCCGATTTTTGTGAATTTGATATGTATAGACTCGTGGCGAGATAAGGATCGTATTGATGTAAAAATTTCTAAATTTCGAGATGTGGGCCCGGGGCTCGAGTTTTGCTAATTTTGTGATTTTCGACATTTTTCGAGTCTTTTCGATTGGGTTATATTCCCTTAGCCTATTGTAACGTATTCGTTTGTGTTTTGACTAGATTCGATGCGCGAAGAGGTCAATTCAAGAGGAAAGGACATTGCAGACTAGTCTACGGCCGGTTAGAGGTGAGTAATTGATGCAACTGCTGTTCTGAGGGTTTGAAACCCCGGACTTTCACATCGTAACACTATATTGAGGCGTGACACGCATTCCATGGCAGGTGCGGGGTTGTATATGATTGGGGATTGTGACTTGGTCCATCCCGAGTGATAATTATAGTATATTGGCAACTGATTCGCACATTGAATTGATACTTATAATATGTTGGCGACTGATACGCACATGTATTGATGATATTTGGGCTTACTGCCACGTTTGGGGGCCTTGTGCCGACTTGTAGAATCCTTCGGGGATTAATATTACTGCTTAGCATGATTTGCATATCATTTAATTTCAGTCCAAGGTTTTAATTACTGTTTTGCAAACTCAGCCGTAATTCTAAGTGTTGAAAACTCAAATGACATTTTAAATGTATTTCGGGTTGGAAACTTCTATTTTGTAAATGCCCAAGGGGCTTATTATATTATTTTCTGGACTGATTATAAAGTGACTTGAAATAGTGGTAACAATGACACTGTATGATATACTTGGAACAGTGGTAACAATGACACTGTATGATATACTTGAAACAGTGGTAACAATGGCACTGTATGATGTAAATTGGTCAGGTAACCATGGGCCGACCGGTCAGGTAATAATGACTGACCAAGATATTGCGCTTGGGCTGTAGGAGCCCCTCCGGAGTCTATACACACCCCCAGTGAGCGCCGTCGACGATAAATAAATATGGATGGCTCGGGCTGTACGCCGCAGTGGGTACTGGAATGTACCATCATATGCATTGCATTGTATTCATGTATTTGTATCTATACTGTTGTTTAGCTGCTTAGTTCCATATGTTGCTGTATATTTGGATTTTAGCTTACTTTGTGTATTTACTGGGTTTTCTTATCTTCGAACTATAGTTACTTTTATTACTCACTGGGTCGGAGTACTCACTTTACCCCCTGCACCTTGTGTGCATATCCAGGGCAGTCTCAGGCACAGTAGATCCAGTTGATCAACGGATCCAGCATTTTGGGGAGTATCAAGGTAGCTGTACGACGTTCGCAGCATTGATTTATTCCCTCCTATCCTATCCTTTTTTTATTTCCACATTATCAGACTTTGGATACACTATGTATTAGAATGATATTCTGTACTCTAGAGGCTCAGATTCGTGACACCGGGTCCTAGTGAGATTATATTGTGTATTTTGTTAACCTCTTCAGTACTTTGATCTTGAATTAATTGATATTTCCATCCGCTATTTTTGATAAATTGGGTGAAGTGTCGAATAATGGTCGGGCTTGCCTAGTAGTGTGTTGGGCGCCATCACGACCGGGATTTGGGTCGTGACAAGTTGGTATCAGAGCCTAGGTTACTTGGTCTCACGAGTCATGAGCTGGTTTAGTAGAGTCACGCGGATCGGTAAGGAGACGTCTGTACTTATCCTCGGGAGGCTGCAGAACCTTTAGGAAAATTTCATATTCTTGGAATTCTTATCGTGCGACTTTGTTGATCCCAAAACCAGAATTTTGTTGTTCTATTCTCTCGCAGATGGTGAGAACACGGGCTAATGGACAAGACGGACGACCACCATTGCCACCTACTGAGGCCACCAGAGGCCGTGGACGCGGTCGTGGTCGAGGCTGAGCCGTAGGGGCAGCACCTGTTGACCCACCAGTTGCCCCGGCACAGGATCAGGCTCCAGCTGCAGAGATTCTAGCAGCACATGCTCAGGCACCAGCTGTGCCTATTGTTACTCCGGGTCTTCAGGAGGCCTTAGCACAGATCTTATCAGTTTGCACTGGCCTGGCTCAGGCAGTTTCAGCTACCACTGTAGCAGCTACTTCACAGGCAGGGGGAGGCAGTCAGACCCTCACTGCTCGCACACCTGAGCCGGTAGTGCAGGGATTATAGACCCCAGAGGCACCACCAGTACATCAGGTTGCCTCAGTTCAGCCGGTTGCCCCGGTTCAGGAGGTTATGGTCCTAGTTATGCCAGACGATGAGCAGCGTCGTCTTGAGAGATTCAGCAGACTTGCACCTCCTCCTTTCAGTGGTACTCAGGGTGAGGATGCCCAAGGTTTTCTTGACAAGTGTAGACACATGCTGCGTACAGCAGGGATCTTGGAGACTAGCAGTGTATCCTTTACTACTTTTCAGTTCTCAGGTGCAGCCTTCACTTGGTGGGAGGAATATGAGCAGCGTAGGCCAGTAGGTTCAGCGCCCTTGTCATGGCAGGAGTTCTCCACTCTCTTTCTGGAGAAGTGGGTACCGCGATCTTAGAGAGAGGAGCGGCGTAGACAGTTTGAGTATCTTCGTCAGGGCGATATGACCGTATCTCAGTACGAGGTGAGGTTTTCAGAGTTAGCTCGTTATGCTCCATGGATAGTCCGGACTGATCGGGAAAGGATTAGGAGGTTCGTGGATAGGCTCATTTATCCCATCCGTATCCTGATGGCTCGAGATAGGATTCTGAGCCATACTTTTGAAGATGCAGTTGATATTGCCCGAGATATTGAGGAAGATCGTCGTCATGAGAGAGAGGAGCGGGAGGCCAAGAGGCCTCGTGGATCAGGTAGTTTTAGTGGTGCTCCGTCTAGGAGCCAGTTTCTGCAGAGCAGGGGTCTTTCTTATAGGCCTCATCAGTCGGCTCGTTCCGAGTATCGAGGGGCATCTTCAGGCCGTGGTCATCAGGGATTTCAGTAGGATCAGTCTTCTTTGGGTGCCCTTCCAGCCCAGAGTTCATCACATGCTCCTTCAGTCCAGGGTTCTTCGGCGCCGAGTACATCAGCTAGTCACTTTGGTGCGAGGGGTTCCCATCAGTTCCCTTATCCAGCGTCGGGTAGTTGTTATGAGTGTGGAGAGTTTGGTCACATGAAGAGGCATTGTCCTCAGCTTCGTGGCAGTCAGTCTCAGCAGAGGGGCTAGTCCTCATCTTCTGCACCATTTACTTCAGCACCCACTCAGTCAGCTAGGGTTGAGGGTCAGACAGCTAGAGGTCTCCCCAGAGGGGGAGGTCGATCGGGTGGTGGTCAGGCTCGGTTTTATGCTATCCCAGACAGGACAGATGTTCTTGCGTTAGATGCTATTATCACAGGTATTATCTCAGTCTGCTACACAGATGCCTCTGTCTTATTTGATCCCGGATCCACCTATTCTTATGTGTCTTCATATTTTGTTCATCATTTGAGTATACCCCGGGAGTCTCTTGCTTTACTTATTCATGTGTCTACTCCGGTGGGCGATACTGTTATTGTGGATCATGTGTATCGATCGTGTATTGTGACTATTAGGGGTCTGGAGACCCGAGTTGATCTGTTGCTGTTGAGAATGGTAGATTTTGATATTATTCTAGGCATGGACTGGCTATCTCTGTGTCATGCTATTCTAGACTGTCATGCTAAGATAGTTACTTTGGCTATTCCGGGTGTTCCGAGGATCGAGTGGCGTGGTATGACTGATTATGTTCCTAGTAGAGTAATTTCTTTCTTGAAAGCCCAACGTATGGTTGGGAAAGGCTGTTTATCATATTTGGCCTTCGTGCGTGATGTGGGAGCTAAGACTTCCAGTATTGATTCTGTCCCAGTTGTGAGGGACTTTCCTGATGTATTTTCTGCAGACCTGCCGGGCATGCCGCCAGACCGGGATATTGATTTTGGTATTGACCTGGTGTCGGACACTAAGCCCATTTTTATTCTTCCATACCGCATGCCACCAGCGGAGCTAAAAGAATTGAAAGAGCAGCTTTAGGAACTCCTAGAAAAGGGGTTTATTCGGCCTAGTGTGTCCCTGTGGGGTGCACTTGTGTTATTTGTGAAAAAGAAAGATGGCACAATGAGAATGTGCATTGATTATAGGCAGTTGAACAAGGTAACAGTGAAAAACAAGTATCATTTGCCTCGCATTGATGACTTATTTGATCATCTTCAAGGAGCGAGGGTGTTTTCTAAGATCGACCTTCGTTCGGGTTATCAACAGTTGAAGATCAGGGATTCAGATATTCATAAGACTGCCTTCAGGACTAAATATGGCCACTATGAGTTTCTAGTCATGTCTTTTGGGCTGACCAATGCCCCAGCAGCGTTCATGCATCTAATGAACAGTGTATTTCGGCCGTATCTGGATTCTTTTGTCATTGTATTCATTGATGATATTCTGGTATACTCGCGTAGCCAGGAGGAGCACACCCTGAATTTGTGTGTAGTGTTGCAGAGATTGAGGGAGGAGAAACTTTATGCTAAATTCTCCAAGTGTGAGTTTTGGCTAAGTTTTGTGGCATTCTTGGGACACATAGTGTCCAGCGAGGGTATTTAGGTTGATCCAAGGAAGATAGAAGTAGTGCAGAGTTGGTCTATACCGTCCTCAGCCACAGAGATCCGGATTTTTCTTGGGCTGGTAGTCTATTATCGCCGGTTTGTTTATGGATTTTCATCCATCGCATCGCCCTTGACCAAGTTGACTCAGAAAGGTGCTCCATTTGTATGGTCAGACGAGTGCGAGGAGAGCTTTCAGAAGCTCAAGTCACTTTTGCCACAGCTCGAGTGTTGGTGTTACCATCAGTTGCAGGTTCATACACGGTATATTGCGATGCTTCCAGAGTTGGGATTGGTTGTGTGCTAATGCAGGAGGGTAGAGTTATCACTTATGCTTCTCGTCAGTTGAAGCCCCATGAGAAGAACTATCATGTTCATGATTTAGAGTTGGCTGCTATAGTTCATGCCTTGAAGATTTGGAGGCACTATTTGTACGGCGTATCTTGTGAGGTATTCACTGATCATCGCAGTCTTCAGCATTTATTTAAGCAAAAAGATCTTAATTTGAGGCAGCGGAGATGGCTTGAGTTGCTTAAAGACTATGATATTACTATTCTGTATCATCCAGGTAAGGCCAATGTAGTGGCCGATGCTTTGAGCCGAAAGGCAATCAGTATGGGGAGTTTGGCTTATATTTCAGTTGGGGAGAGACCTCTTGCAGTTGATGTTCAGGCTTTGGCCAATCAGATGGCGCGACTAGATATTTCTGAGCCTAGCCGAGTGTTGGCGAGTGTGATTTCTCGATCTTCCTTATATGATCTCATCAGAGCGCACCAGTATGATGATCCACATTTGCTTGACCTTAGAGATCGGGTTCAGCGAGGTGATGCCAGAGATGTGGCTATAGGTGATGATGGTGTATTGAGGATGCAGGGCCGTATTTGTGTGCCCGATATTGATGGGCTTAGAGATTTGATTCTTGAGAAGGCACACATTTCGCGGTATTCCATCCATCCGGGTGCCGCGAACATGTATCAGGACTTTAGACAACATTACTGGTGGAGGAGAATGAAGAAAGACATTGTGGGATATGTGGCTCGGTGTCTCAACTGTCAGCAGGTGAAATATGAGCATCAGAGGCCGGGCGGTTTGCTACAACAGATGGTTATTCCTGAGTGGAAATGGGAGAGAGTTACTATGGACTTCGTGACTGGTCTTCCTCGGACTTTGAAGAAGTTTGATTTGATTTGGGTCGTTGTGGATCGACTGACTAAGTCAGTGCATTTCGTTCCAGTATGTACTACATACTCCTCGGAGCGGCTGGGTAGAATCTTTATTCAGGAGATTGTGCGGTTGCATGGTGTTCCAGTTTCCATCGTTTCAGATAGAGGTACTCAGTTCACTTCTCAGTTTTGGAGGACTTTTCATCACGAGTTGGGTACTCAGGTGGAGCTGAGTTCAGCATTTCATCCTCAGACGGACGGACAGTCCGAGCGTACTATTCAGATATTGGAGGATATGTTGCGTGCTTGTGTGATTGATTTTGGAGGTTCTTTGGTTGAATTTTTACCACTTGCATAGTTTGCCTACAACAACAACTATCAGTCCAGTATTCAGATGGCACCGTATGAGGCCTTATATGGGAGGCGGTGTAGATCTCCAGTTGGTTGGTTCGAGCCCGGCGAGGCTAGGTTGTTGGGGACGGATTTGGTCTAGGATGCCTTAGAAAAGGTGAAGGTGATTCAGGAAAGACTTCGCACAGCTCAGTCGCGTCAGAAGAGTTATGCGGACCGGAAGGTCCGGGATGTGTCATTCATGGCGGGTGAGAAGGTTTTGCTGAAGGTTTCACCCATGAAGGGTGTTATGAGATTTGGAAAGAAAGGAAAGCTAAGTCCGCGATTTATTGGACCTTTTGAAATACTTAGGAAGGTTGGAGAGGTGGCCTATATGCTTGCCTTGCCACCTAGTTTGTCGGGTGTTCACCCAGTATTCCATGTTTCTATGCTCCGAAAGTATGTTAGGGACCTATCTCATATATTGGATTTCAGTACAGTATAGCTAGGGGAAGATTTAACTTATGATGTGGAGCCAGTGGCTATTTTGGGTCGACAGGTTCGAAAATTGAGGTCGAAAGATATAACATCAGTGAAAGTACAGTGGAGAGATCGGCCAGTGGAGGAGCCTACTTGGGAGACCGAGCAAGAGATGCGGAGCAGATACCCACACCTATTTGAAACTCCGGGTATGTTTCTTAACTCGCTCGAGGACGAGCGTTTGTTTTAGTTGGGGAGAATGTGACGACCCGACCCGTCGTCTCCTGTAATTCCGTCCCGTATTCTCCGTTATATGCTTATTCATGCTTCAATATGTGTACTTGGTGAATTTGAGTCAATTCGGATCGAGTTTGGTAGAAATTGGGACAAATAGTCTCTTTAATCTCGCCAATTACCGCTGAACTGGATAGCCTACTGTGGTGGGGGAGCTGCACCTGCCTGACTATCAGCACCTGCAGCACGACATGCAGCGTCCACAAATAAAAAGATGTCAGTACGAATAAAGTACTGAGTATGTAAGGCAGGGAACCCTAAATACGATCAGTAATGTAAGCAAGGATAGAGAATATACAACCTGTAACATCTTAGTACCTCTGAGGGCTACTGACATGAAATGCATGATACATATGTATAAATACATAAACCTTTAAAACATTCGCCTCTGTGGGCATCATCATCATCATATCGTACCCGGCCATAATAGGCTCGGTCATCATATCGTACCCGGCCATAATAGGCTCGGTAGAATCGTACCCGGCCACGTGGAGCTCGGTAAAACCCAACTGATCAGTGGTTGCACAATAGGTGTCGTACCCGGCCAACTATAGCGTGGCTCGGTAGAGTAAAATAGATACATATATATAATGCATGCTCGACTCATGGAATCACATTCTAAACCTTTCGGAGTGACGTAAGGTCGGTATCCTCTGTACACGTTATTAGGACTAACTCTTCACTATGAACCTTATAAGAATCAGGAAGTACCAACAACATTGATAACATAAGAATAAGAGAAGCAACATTAACATCAATCGTTCCATAAGAGGGAAAACAATGTAAGTACTGCTAGCTTCTAAGAGTAGAGTATCTTGGAAGCTCGTTCATTACATTATGTACAATCGGAGTCGTGCAAAAGAAGGAAAGGGATAGCCTCACATACCTTGTATATACTTCCCCAATCTCAAGCTATGCAATTGTCAAAACTCCTTAGTCTACAATAAGAGAAACGATACTATCGTTATCATTTAAGCGTCATAACTATTATGTATCGACCACAACCTATTTTACGATGAAACGGACAGCACCTCCCCTATATATATGACCTCACACCATTCAAAACAGTCACCAAACAGCCCAAACAACATCAATAATAAACATATTGAGCCTCCCAAAATAGTCCACACACAGCCTAATCACTCCATACATACGACGACCACCGTAGTCGTGTCAAACAACCTGGAAATGTTACGAATAACTATCAGCCCATAACCCTACATATATATGGTGTTTCTCCACACCCTTCCTCCTCCAAAACTCCACAAGATAGTAGTAAAATACGCAGCCCAACAACAACGCAAAACAGTCCACAAAACAATAACATTACTACCAAGCCTTTCGATATATATCTCACAAGTTCTAGCTTCAATGGCTTAGCCGCAACTTGGATAATCTTAAATACATATAGAGTAAGAGGTTCCTTACCTTTATACATAAAGAACAACTCCAATTTGACCTTAAATTTCCATGAAATATCCCTCCAATGCTGCCTCAACAACAAAAAAACGAAACTAGCGATTAATTAGTGTTTTTCGGCACTAGCATCACTTTAGAAGGCTTGGAATAACCTAGTATTGATATTAAGAACATGAGGGAGTATTTACAGAACATAAAACCTTTAAAACAACCTCCCACAGGAGCTGGAACGACACAAAAATGAGCAACAACAAGAAGAACAAGAGACTTACTAGCGCCACGGAATTCCCGACACTTGATTTTTGTTGTTTGCCCTTTTTTGGGTCTTGAATCTTGAGAGAACCTTGAGAGGATGTTCCTAGGGTTCTAAGGTCTGAAAATAGTGAGAAGAAATGACTTAAAACTGGTTGGAGGCCTTAGTGGGCCCCATAGAGAGGTGCTTGGTGCAGTCTCTTGTATCACTTAAGACCAATAGGATTAACTTCTTATCATATCAAAGGTAATTCCTTCTTGAATTTATGTTAACTAATATATGGCATGAACTAATGCGTGTGGATATGGGTTGTAACACCCTTCCCCCTTAGGAACATTCGTCCTCGAATGTAAGGGTTCATGGGGAGTTTAAATCATCGTGACTTCCGGTCAAGTTTCTCCCATAAATAGAGGACAAACTTGCAAGCGGTTAACTCAACGTATGGCCTTACAAGAGTATGCAAAGCATTATGGACATGTACATTATCTGCATATCGCCATTTTGTATTAAGGAAGAGTATTCTCAAGTTATTGCTTACCTCATAGAGCCATTTCACCTTCCAATGTATCATGTGTTCCACCAGCATCCTTGTTATCTTCATTCTGGAATAGGTACGGGTATTTAGACTTCATCTCCTCTTCTGCTTCCCATGTTATTTCTTCCATATTCTTGTTCCTCCACAATATTTTGATGGAAGCTACATCTTTTGTTGTCAGCTTGCGGACTTGTCGATCTAATATAGCCACTGGCACTTATTCATATGATAGGTCCTTTGTAACCTGTACATCTTTGATAGGGACAACTCGAGAAGGGTCTCCAATACATTTCCTCAACATAGATACATGGAATACCGGGTGGACAAATTCCAATTCGGATGGCAATTCTAACTCATAAGCAACCTGTCCAATTCGTCGAAGAATTTTATACGGCCCGATATACCTTGGACTCAGCTTACCTTTCTTCCCAAAACGCATAATACCCTTCATTGGTGAGATCCTCAGGAAAACCCAATCACCAACCTCAAACTCTAGATCACGACGTCGGACATCAGAATAAGATTTTTGCCTGCTTTGTGCCGTCCTCAATCGCTCCTGTATCACTTTCACCTTCTCAATAGCTTGGTGAATCAAATCTGGCCCATATAATTCTGTTTCACCGACTTCGAACCATCCAACTGGTGATCTACATCTCCTCCCGTATAGTGCCTCGTATGGGGCCATTTTAATACTGGAATGGTAGCTATTGTTATAGGCGAATTCTATGAGTGGAAGATGATCATCCCAATTCCCCTTAAAATCTAGAACACATGCTCGTAGCATATCTTCCAGTGTCTGAATGGTACGTTCAGCCTGTCCGTCAGTCTGCGGATGAAATGCAGTGCTGAGATTTACTTGTGTGCCTAAACCCTTCTGGAAAGACCTCCAAAAGTTAGCCGTAAATTGAGCTCCTCGGTCTGATATAATAGATATGGGCACACCATGAAGCCTAACAATCTCCTTGATATACAACTTCGCATAATCTTCAGCCGTGTAAGTTGTCTTCACTGGTAGAAAATGGGCACATTTTGTAAGTCGATCAATTATCACCCAGATGGAGTCAAACTTATGATAAGAGCGAGGTAATCCAATAATGAAGTCCATATTAATCACCTCCCACTTCCAGGTCGGAATCTCTATATTCTGAAGCAATCCACCGGGTTTCTGATGTTCTATCTTTACTTGTTGACAATTGGGACACTGGGCTACAAATTCTGCAATAAACTTCTTCATATTATCCTACCAATACTGCTCCTTGACATCATGATACATCTTTGTCGAGCCGGGATGGATGGAATATCGGGATTTATGAATCTCATTCATAATCTTCTCTCGCAACCCTGCCACATTAGGCACACACAATCGGCTCTGGTATCTCAGTGCCCCATCTTTTCCGATCCCAAAAGCCATACTTTTACACTGTTGAATGCTTTCTCTTAATCGTACTAAGATAGGATCTTCATATTGTCGTGCTTTTACCTCGGCTACCAAAGATGATTCTGATGTATTCTGTACAGTAACACCTCCGTCATCAGAGTCTAACAATCTGATTCTCATATTGGCTAGCTGATGAAGCTCTTTAATCAACCCCCATCTACCTGCCTCAATATGTACTAAGCTTCCCATTGATTTACGGCTGAGAGCATCTGCCACAACATTGGCTTTACCGGGATGATACAATATCTCGACGTCGTAGTCTTTCAATAATTCAAGCCACCTACGCTGCCTCAAATTCAACTCTTTCTGCTTGAAGATGTATTGTAAACTCTTGTGATCTGTGTAGATGTCAACATGGACGCCGTATAAGTAGTGCCGCCATATCTTCAAAGCATATATTACTGCAGCCAATTCCAAATCATGGGTTGGATAATTCTTTTCATGCTTCTTCAATTGTCTTGATGCATAAGCAATCACCTTCCCATGCTGCATCAATACGCACCCCAAACCTATACCTGAGGCATCACAATATACCACATAACCTTCTATTCCTTCGGGGAGAGTGAGCACTGGTGCGGATGTCAATCGATTTTTCAGCTCCTGAAAACTACGTTCACAATTGTCAGACCACTGGAATTTGGTAGCTTTCTGTGTTAACTTAGTCAATGGTGATGATATAGAGGAAAACCCTTCTACAAACCGCCTATAATATCCTGCTAGCCCCAGGAAGCTGCGGACTTCTGATGGTGTTGTAGGTCTCGGCCAATTCTTTACTGCATCGATTTTTTGAGTGTCGACACTAATACCCTCATCAGATATCACATGGCCAAGGAATGCTACTGAGTTCAGCCAGAATTCACATTTGAAGAGCTTAGCATATAACTTACACTATTCTTGATTGTCACGCCAAAACCGTGACGCTGGCTATGCCAGGTGTACCGCGTGTTGAGTGGAAGGGTACTTTAGATAACACTCCCAGTAGAGTTGTTTCTTTACTTAAGGCTCAGCGTATGGTTGAGAAGGGGTGTGACGTGTATGTAGCTTATGTGAAAGATGATAGTATTGATACCCCTTCCGTTGATTCAGTCCCAGTAGTACGGGATTTTCCTAATGTGTTTATAGCTGATCTTTTGGGCATGCTGCCCGATAGAGATATTGATTTTGGCATTGATCTATTGTCGGGAACTCATCCCATTTCTATTACTCCGTATCGTATGGATCCTCCTGAGTTGAAGGAGTTGAGGGATCAACTATAGGAATTGCTTGATAAGGGTTTCATTCGGCCCAGTGTATTACCTTAGGTTGCTCCTGTCTTGTTTGTGAAGAAAAGGATGATTCAATGCATATATGTATTGATTATTGCCAGTTGAACAAAGTTACAATGAAGAACCATTATCCTTTTCCTCGTATTGATGATTTGTTTGACCAGCTTTAGGGCGCACGAGTGTTTTCTAAGATTGACTTGCGCTCAGGTTACCATCAGTTGAAGATTCGGGAGCCAAATATCCCGAAGACTGCTTTCAGGACTCTGTATGGTCACTACGAGTTCCTTGTTATGTCATTTTGGCTTACTAATGCCCCAATAGCTTTTATGCACTTGATGCACAGCATGTTCCGGACGTATCTTGACTCGTTCATCATTGTCTTTATTGATGATATTTCGGTGTATTCCCGGAGTGGGGAAGATCATGAGCAGCACCTGAGGACTGTGCTTCAGACTCTGAGAGAGAAGAAGTTATATGCTAAGTTCTCGAAATGTGAGTTTTGGCTGGATTCCGTGGAATTCTTAGGCCACATGGTGTTGAGTGAGGGTATTCGGGTGGATCTAAAGAAAGTAGAAGATGTGTAGAGTTGGACCAGACCATCCTCAGCTACAGAAATTTGCAGTTTTCTTAGCTTGATGGGTTATTACCGTCGTTTTGTAGAAGGGTTTTCATCGATTGCAACCCCTATGACCAAGTTGACCCAGAAGGGTGCTCCGTTCCCGTGGACGGAAGAGTGTGAGGCAAGCTTTCATAAGCTCAAGACAGCTTTGACTACAACCCCTGTTTTGATATTGCCTTCAAGTTCGGTGTCTTACACTGTCTATTATGATGCCTCGAGGATATGCCTTAGAACAGTATTGATGCAGGGCGGTAGGGTGATTTCCTACACGTCCAGATGGTTAAAAGTATACGAGAAGAATCAGTCTGCCCATGACCTTGAGTTAGATGCCATTGTTCACGCCTTGAAGATCTGGCGTTATTATTTGTACGGTGTGCCTTGTGAGATTTATGCTGATCATCGGAGCTTGCAGCACCTGTTCAAGCAAAAGGATCTAAATTTTTGCTAGAGGAGGTGGTTAGAGTTGCTGAAGCACTATGATTTCACTATTTTATATCACCCGAGCAAGGCCAATGTGGTGGCCAATGCTTTGAATCGCCGGGCAGAAAGTTTGGGGAGTTTGGCTTATTTACCCCATCGAAAAGGCCTATGGCGATGGATGTTCAGGACCTAGCCAGCTAGCTTGTGAGATTGGATCTTTCGGAGCCCAGTCGGGCTCTAGCTTGCGTGGTTTCTCGGTCTTCCTTATTTGATCGTATCAGGGAGAGTCAGTATGATGACCCTTATTTGGTTGTCCTCAAGGACAAGGTTCAGCATGGTGATGCCAGAGATGTGACTATTGGTGATGATGGGGTATTGAGGATGCAGGGTCGGATTTGTGTACCCAATATTGATGGGCTTCAGGAGTTGATTCTAGAGGAGGCCCTTAGTTCGTGGTATTCCATTCATCTGGGTACTGCGAAAATGTACCACGATTTGAAGAAGCACTATTGGTGGAGGTCGATGAAGAAAGATATAGTTGGGTTTGTAGCTCGGTGCCTCAACTGTAAGCAGGTGAAGTATGAGCCCCAGAGACCGGGTAAGTTGCTTCAGTAGATAAATATTTCGGAGTGGAAGTGGGAGCGGGGCAGCATGGACTTTGTAGTTGGGCTCCCACGGACTTTGAGAAAGTTTAATGCTATTTGGGTGATTGTAGATCGGTTGACCAAGTCCACTCACTTTATTCCTGTGTGTACTACCTATTCTTCAGAGTGGTTGGCGGAGATTTATATTCGGGAGATTGTTTGTCTGCATGTATTCCAGTTTCCATCATTTCAGATAGAGGTACTCAGTTCACTTCATAATTTTGGAGTTGAGTACAACATATCACCCTCAGATCGACGGATAGTCCGGACGCACTATTCAGATTCTTAAGGATATGCTCCGTGCGTGTGTGATCGAGTTTGGAGGGTTTTTGGATCAGTTCTTGCAATTGGCGGAGTTTGCCTTCAATAACAGCTATCAGTCCAACATTCAAATGGCATCGTATGAGGCATTATATGGTAGATGGTGTAGATCCCCGGTGGGTTGGTTTGAGCTGGGTAAGGACTAGATTATTGGGCACAGACTTAGTTCAGGATGCTTTAGAGAAGGTTAAGGTGATTCAGGATAGACTCTGTACTACCCAGTCTAGAAAGAAAAGCTACACGGACCGGAAGGTTCGTGATGTTTCCTAAATGGTTGGAGAGACAGGTTAGAAAGATGAGGTCAAAGAACATTGCATCCGTGAAGGTTCAGTGGCGGGGTCAGCTGGTCGAGGAGGCGACCTGGAAGACCAAGCAGGATATGCGTAGCCGTTACCCTCATATGTTCACTATTTTAGTATGTCTCTATGCTCGTTGGAGGATAAACGAATGTTTAAGTGTAGGAGGATGTGACGACCCGGCCTGTCGTCTTAAGAATTAATGCCCCGATCCCTTATTAACTGCTTTCCCCGTGTTTATTTCTGCTATTTTGATTTTCCGAGATGTTCGGTTGTGAGTTTTGGAGAGTTTTACGACACTTAGTACCTAAATGAGAGCTTAATTGTTGGAAAGCTGACCATAGTGTGATGACGACCTCGGAATGGAAATCTGATGGTTCCGTTAGCTTCGTTGGGTAATTTTAGGCTTAGGGTCGTGAAGGGATTGTGTTTTTGAGGTCAGTAGCTAATTTAGGCTTGAAATGTCGAAAGTTAAAATTTTGATGTTTTCAATTTGATAGTGAGATTTTGATCAGAGGGTCGGAATGGAATTCCGGAAGTTAGAGTAGCTCCGTAGCGTTGAATGTGACGTGTGTGCAAAATTTCAGGTCATTCGAACGAGGTTTGATAGAATTTTTGATCGAAAGTGCATTTTTAGAGTTTTGGAATTATTAGGCTTGAATCCGTTGTTGATTCGTTGTCTCGATGTTGTTTTAGGTGTTTTAAGGATTGGTATAAGTTTGGGTAGTGGTATTAGACTTGTTTGTTCTTTTGGTTGAGGACCCGGGGGCCTCTAGGTGATTTCGGATGGTTGACGGAAGGATTCAGAAGTGGTTTGAAGCAGCTGAAGCTGCTGATATCTATCATAACTGCACCTGCAGATGGGTCCCGCAGTTGCAGAGCCACAAAAGCGACATTTGACATCGCAGGAGTGGAAATGGGGAGGTTCAGCAGGAGTCACAGAAGCGGTAGAATTTCCACAGGAGTGGTACCGCATATGCGGATGGGGAGTCGCAGGTGCGGAATCAGGCTGAGTTAGTGATTGTCGCAGATGCGACCATTGGTCTACAAAAGCGGGACCACAGATGCGGTCTAACTGGGCAGAACATATAAAAACTTGCCTTCGCGAATTTGAGTTATTTTCACCTCTTTTCAAACGGGAAGAAGCCTTGGGGAGCATTTTCAAGGGAGATTTTCAGAGGCGTTCATTGGGGTAAGGTCTTTGGTCCCTAAACTCGTTAGTGGGGTGATTTTAATAATTATAAACATGAAAATTTAAGGAAAATAAGTGGTAATTTGGGGGTTAGGGCTTGACTAATTAGAGACCTTTAAGTGACGATTTGAGGGACCATTTGACGTCTGATTTTGGTACTTTTGGTAAGACTGAAATCGTGAGAGTGTGCCGATTCTGGAAATGTAAAGTTTACCTGATTCCGAGACGTGGGCCCAAGGGGCGTTTTGGTAATTTTACCTAATTTCACGTATTAGCTTAGAATTTCTTTGTATAATCAATTACTTGAAGTGTTATTTACATTATGAAATTGAATTGAATAGATTTAGGCCATTTGGAGTCGAGTACTCGTGGCAAGAGCGTGGTTTCAGATTGATTTGAGCTGGTTTTAGGTAAGTGGGTTGCCTAACCTTGTGTGGGGGACTTTCCCCTTAGGATTTGGTATTCTGATGATTGAAATGCTTTGTACGTAAGGTGACGAGTGCGTACTTCTACTAATTGTTGAAAATTCGGTTTTCATTAAGTGACTTTAATTGTGTTTTGCCTTTCTATTTATTCTACTTGCACTTTTAAACCTGCTGTTAGTTTAGAGAAGCATGTCTAATTGAGTTAATTGCTTTATTTATTTTAACAGACTTATTTTTATTACGTGAAGCATGCAAGGTTAAAATTGTCTGTGTTACCTTGTTATGAAGTTGAGTTTATTTGAGTATTCCTTGTGGCATTGTTGTGTTTTACTTTGGGACTACGGGACGACATCCCGGGAGATCCCCTATACACATTTATGATTTGAGCTGAAGTGCTGGATACCGAGAGATCCCCAGCACGTATATTGAGGATACCAAGAGATCCTCGGGATACCAAGAGATCCCTAGCATATATTGAGGATACCGAGAGATCCTCGGGATACCAAGAGATCCCTAGCATATATTGAGGATACCGAGAGATCATCGGGATACCAAGAGATCCCTATCACACATTGAGGATACCAAAAGATCCCTAACATATATTGAGGATACCGAGAGATCTTCGGGATACCAAGAGATTCCTATCATTCATTGAGGATACTAAGAGATCCCTAGCATACATTGAGGATACCAAGAGATCTTCGGGATACCAAGAGATTCTTGGCATATAGTGAGGGTACTAAGAGATCCTCGGGATACTGAGAGATCCCCAGTTATCATCCTTGTTATGAGTTGTATTTCCTTGTGATTTTCTTTATCTCTGTTTCAGTTATTGTATTCCTTATTATCTTGTATTAAATTCTTACTGTAGAATCTCAATTTTACTGCTTATCTTATTCTGTCATCTCTATATTTATTTAATCTCAGTAGGGCCTGACCTTCCTCGTCACTATCCAACCGAGGTTAGGCTTGGCACTTACTGAGTACCGATGTGGTGTACTCATGCCCATTCTGTGCATGTTTTTTCATGTGCTGATCCAGGTACTTCGACTCAATCCTATCACCCTTGAGGCGAGGCGACTGCTTCAGAGACTTTGAGGTATATCTGCCGCGTCCGCAGACCGAGGAGTCCCTTTCCATTCTATCTTGTAGTTATAGCCCTTATATCTTATCTATTGATGTAGACATTTTGGATTTAGAGCATTTTTAGTATATTCGTAGCTTGTGATTCATTGGTTTCCGGGTATTGGGAAAACTGTATTAGTTTATGAATGTTGGTACTGTGTATGCCGAGTGGCACTTTCAAATGTTGTTTTATTACACTATTTCTGTTTTAAATTGTTTTATTTTCTTCTGCAATTTGGTTTATCTTCCGCATTTTAGGCTTACCTAGTCGTAGAGACTAGGTGCCGTCACGATGGTCCATGGAGGGCGAACTGGGGTCATGACACCTAGAAAGCGGTGTTAGGCTTCATCACGACCCCTTAGTTGGGATTATTAGTCGTGTCAGCTAAAGTCAATTCATAAATTTATTGCTCACTTGGAATTATTACTATGTGACCATAAAAATTTATTCTTATCACCACTTAATCGTGGTAGTGTTACAATTACAAAATTAGTCCAACGTGCAAACTCAGATAGAGTGTTAATATATGTTGTAAACAACTAGTATTTTTTCTCAGTGAGCTCATAATAAATCTATCTAATATGGAAGAAGATCCAAATTCAATTTATAAATTTAGTATCTCACATTTAATTGACAGTGCAAAAATTAATTTTTGTCACCACTGAATCACAACGACATAATTTTTTTTAAATTAAGCTTTAAATTTCAAAAATACTCAAAACATTGGCTATCACTCGCATTATCTGATCGACAGATCTCACGAACTTATCTCTTGAGTTATGTCACAATTACTTTTAAAGCATGCTTACCATGTAAATTAAATTTAAAAACGTTGTTATATGACATTTCACTTTCTATATCTTTTATTATTTCATAAGTTTGATATGTTCCATCCTTCCGGAGTTTATTAGTCTAAAAGTTTGCCAAATGCTTTATAGCCTGTCTGACCAAGCTTCTTCTTGTAACGAACCGGTCGGTCATTTTGTATAGCTATGCCCCATTACTCCTGTTTATTGCTTCACAATTGTTTGTTTATGTCTTTGTGACTTTCAGGCTTGATTAGTTTCATTCCGGAAGCTTTCAGGTTGATTTGGACCCTTGATTCTAAACTTAGTATTTTAAATTTGAAAATATTGACCAAAACTGGACTTTTGTGGAAACGACCCCGAACTATATTTTTATGACACCGATAGCTTTGTATCATGATTTTGGAAATGGGCGTATGCCCGGAAATGATTTTGGAAGTCCGTAAGATGATTTGTGTTGATTTTCCGAAATTTGGCAATTTTAAGTTGGAAGTTCGGAATTGTTTTGGTAGGATTCGGAGGCTTATTGAAATTCTAGAAGTTCTTGAAAATCTCTTTGAAAATCATGCGTTTTAGCGTTCAATTCTTACTTTTACATGTTACTTTTATGTTTTGATTGTGCGAGAGAGTTTGTATGATGTTTTTGGACTTGTATAGATGTTTGGTTTAGACCTCCGAGGGCTCAGAAGAGTTTCAGACGCTTAGCTGAGTGTTGTTGAAACTTAAGGTTGTTGATTTTCTGCACAAGCCTTAGATCTCGCATTTGCGATGACAGCAGAGATTGAAGGACTTCGAATTTACGAGTGATTCTTCGCATTTGCGGTGTTTTCAATTGCAATCACAAGGTCGCAAATGCAACATCTGCGACTAGACAAACAACTGAGGGATGTGATTTTTGAGTTCCTTCTCTCGTTTTGGAACCCTAGACTCAGTAGGAGGCGATTTGGAGAGGGAATTTTTACCTACTAACCCTGGATAAGTGATTCTAATCTATTTCTAATCATATTTCATCATCATATCTTAGATTTTAACATAAAAATCATGTGAATGAAAGTAGAAAGTTATGAAACATTGTCAAGTTTTGGAAAAATAAGAAATTAAGTTTTGAGAGTTGATTTGGAACTTTGATCTATCTATCAAGGTGACAAGTGGGTACACAGGTTGCATGTAGTATTTGGCCGGTTCAGCCTATACAGACAATTTCCATGCTTTAATTGAAATGTCATATCATGTTCTAAATTCTCATAGTCAAATTATCCTTAAATGCCTTAGTTGACTTGTTTAGTATTTGTTCTACTTTCTACATGCTAAATTTCTCCGTGCTTTAGTTGAACTTGTTGCCCCCTTCATTGATACATGTTATCTCTTCGTTGTTAATTATCATTGTTGAATTAATTGTTTATGTTGCCCTTTTACTGTTGATTTGTATTATTTGAGATTCATTGTTGAAGATTATTTTATTTATTGTGAGCTAGTCTTATCTAATATCGTATTATACATTATTTTCTCATTGTTGAAGTATTTGGTGCTGATGTTGTAAAAGTCGTTAATACGTTGAGGCGATGTTGGTTATTATTGAAACACCTATCTGATTGAGCATTTTCCATCCATTATTATTGTTGATATCCTTGCATACGTTGAGGTGGAGCCATGAGCTAAGGTTGTGAAAATATTGATATTGTTTATTGTTGGTAAGTTATGAAATGTGGGCACTAGTGGTGCGAGTTATTATTGTAATATGATATTGATGCACGTGTAGCAGTATAAGTTTTGGGTTGATGTGCATGCAGCGGGATAAAATGGGACTTATGTGCGGGATTGCTTGTAGGGACTACGTGAAGCCACGCGGTGTCATAAGGTGAGCTAAAGTGAGTGTAGCTATTTCGGAAAAACTGTTTTCAAAACCTATTTTCAAATGTAAGGCTCATGTGGCGGTATAAGATTGGGATTTAAATTGATAAATGTGAATAACGAGGCAGTACCTCGGTTGTGATTCTTAATTAAGCACCAGGCGGTACCTCATTGTGTTTCTTGCTGTTGTTTCATGTTGCAAAGTGTTGTGAAAAGGAATATTTCTTGTTGCTTCATTCTTTATTATTCTAGTAGTTGTAGCCTGTATATGATCATTGTGGCACTTTAGTTGTTTCCTTTATGTTGTTCTATTGTTAACTTCCGGTACTAGCTCTTGCTATTGTCTTGTTCCATTTCAGTTAATCTTCAATGCTATTACTTATCCATATTACATTTTTATACTATCTATTTCATATCCTAGTATGTGTCTTGACCTGGCCTCATCACTACTCTACTAAGGCTAGGCTTGATACTTACTCAGTACCATTGTGGTATACTCATATTATGCTTCTGCACAACCTTTTGTGCATATCCAAGTATGTTTGCTCGTGCTAGTAGATAGAGATTTCTTGCTAGCTGCTTTAGTAGGAGACTTCAAGGTATGCTTGCTCGGAGTCCAAAGGCCTTCGAGTCGCCTTCCCTTTCTTTCATTACTGTTGTATTTCTTTTCGGACAATGATGCAGTAGTACACTATTTGTAATCTATGGAGCTTATGACTTAGTTCCACAGGTTTTGGGGTGTGTACTTCTGGGATTCTACTTTTAGATGGTTTTATCTATTATTCAGTCACTCTCAGTAACTTGTCATTATATACATGTTCAATTATTATTATTTGTTAGGCTTACCTAGTCGTAGAGACTAGGTGCCATCATGATATCATTCAAAGGGAATTTGGGATCGTGACAAGTTTGTATCAGAGCTCTAGGTTCATAGGTGTTACGATTCATAAGCATGTTTAGTAGAATCTTGCAGATTGGTACGGAGACGTTTGTACTTATCTTCGAGAGGCTACGCGAGTGTTAGTAAAACTTCACTTCATTGATTCCTTATCATGAGAATTGATTGATTTAAAAAAATAAATCTTTGACTTTCTATTCTCTCATATTTGGAACTCGCGCCCCTGCTAGATCCGCGAGAGGTTGGGGCCGGGGAAGAGGATGAGGAGCATGGGGTGTAGCATGATCACCTTCCCAAGGTGTTACGGAGGAGCCACTAGTAGCTCCGGTCGGGAGTCAGACACCCGAGGCACCTATTTCCACCCCAGCACTTTAGGAGACCCTCGCATAGCTCTTGAGCATCTTTAGCACCTTAGCTCAAGCGGGGTTGATCCTACTTGCACCAGCCACATATCAGGATGGGGGAGGAGCACAGACTCCCACGACCCGTACCCTAGAGTAGTGAGTCTAGGTTGATCATGTCCTAGAGGTTATAACGGTACAGCCTGTAGCTCCAGTTCAGCCCATAGTTAGGGCAGCAACATCTGAGGAGGAGCAGCTTAGGCTCAAGAGGTTCAGGAATTACCACCCTCCTCCTTCCAATGGTTTGGCTTCAGAGGAAGCACATGGTTTTCTTGAGGAGTGCCACTGTATTCACTGCATTCTAAGAATTTTGGAGACGCGTGGGGTTACTTTTACAGCGTTCCTTCTATAGGGAGTGTCATATTAGTGGTGGCAGGCGTACGAGGTGGGTAGCCCAGCTAACGCAGCTTCACTTACATGGGATAAATTTTCAAAGTTTATCTTGAGAGAGTTTGTTCCTTAGACCTTTCGGGATGCTTGGCGCGCTGAGTTTGAGCGACTGCTCTAGGGTACTATGTCAGTGTCAGAGTATGCTGTCTGATTCAGTGATTTGTCCAAGCATGCACCAGCCTTGGTTGCTATGGTCAGAGAGCGAGTTTGTCGATTCATCGAGAGGCTCAACCAGAGTATTAGATTCAGCATGGATAGGGAATTGGAGTCAAATACTCGTATCAGCAGGTGGTTGAGATTACACGAAGAATAGAGGGTATGCGATACTGTGATGGAGAGAATAGGGAGGCCAAGAGGCCTCATGGCACAGGGGGATTTAGTGGTGGTCATGCCACAGCTACAGCTCGTCATGGTGGGGGCTATGTGAACCGTCCAGTTCATCCAGCACTTCCAACTTCTAGCGGTGCTCAAGTTATATCGAGGTCCCAGGTTGCACACTTTGCTTAGCCATTTTCTAGTGTATCTCCTCTGTGGGTTGCCTTCAGCGGTTAGTGTAGCAGACCAGGCCCGTGCTAGTCCCAACCGCCACGCCCATCGAGAGCTTGTTTTCAGTATGACGACACCCACTACATGGTCAGAGACTGCCTAGACTCAGTAAGGGTGCACCTTCCCAAACTACTGAGGCTTCACAGATTCAGTCAAGTCCGCAGACTTCTCAGGCCATGATTGCTGCCCTAGTTGCTGCTCCACATGCTCAGCAAGCTAGAGGTGTGGGACAAGCGGGTAGAGGTCGCCCGAGAGGGGGAGTCCAGGCCAGATTCTATGCTCTTCTGGGTGGGACAGAGGCAGTTTCTTCTGACTCAGTCATTATAGGTATGGTTCTAGTTTGCCATAAAGTGCATTAGTATTATTTGATCCGGGATCCACTTATTCATATGTGTCATCTTACTTTGCTCTGTATTTTGATATATCATGTGGTTCCTTGAGTTCTCATGTTTATGTGTCTACACCTGTGAGAGATTACTATTTGTCTCGACCGTGTCTAGTTGTTAATAATTTTGCCATGGAAAACCTCAATGACATAATCATTTATAGTCACTCGCTGGAGGTTTGGAACCCTGAGTATAGTGTTCCGGGTGAAGCAGGAGCAACTGACAAGGAGTAGCTGTATAGGTACTAGTTAGGGTGCCAATCTAGTATAGCACTACTAACCTGCACAGTCTACCTTTTCTAACAACAATTCATCAAAGAAAAAAGAGAAGGAAAGAAAAAGAGCTCGTCTACCTCTTAGCATCGAAATGTCCAAGAGAGGCAGTGTTCATTGGTCATATGGGGATTTTAATAGTTTAATGGTTAGATTAGTATTTTATGTATTTAATAGGATTACCATGTAATAGTTCTGAATTTCTTAGATAGTTGTATTCTATTATGAAAAATTGTAATAAATGAAGCTTTAATTTTGTTTTAAACTATTGGTAGGACTGCCATAATATTTTCATAAGTATAGTGGCACAATGGGTTAGGTTGTGGCCTAGTCCGTAAGGATAGTAAGTGCTATTTTTGTTTAAAGTAGGGCTGAATTTGAGGCCCAAATAAAATTGATCTATGAGATGAATATAGACCTAGTCCATGGGGCCTAGATCCTGAGCCCAAATCCAGGCTTTTCTTTTTCCTTATAAATCATGGTTTAAGTGCATGCTTCTCTTATCCTGCATCATGTGGTTAACTTTCAAACTGGATGGAAATTTGGTTTCCAAGTTCTGATTTTTTTAAATTAAGCAGCAAACTGAGATTTGGTTGTTGTAAATATGCAAGTGCTGTTAATTTTAGAGGTGGATAGGCCTAGTTGCAAAATAGGCCCGCCTACATATAAGCCCAATATGGGTTGTTCTATTTGGACTCAGCAAAAATATTTCTGAGTCCTTTCCTCTTGAGCACGGATTCCAGCCTAAAAATAAGTTTAATGCTACAAATCCCCTTTAGTTAAATGACCCATGGGCCATCGTTGGCCCAACCCTCCAAGAGAAATAATTCTAAGCCCAGCCTTCCCATTTTTTTATAAGTTAAAATATTTCTTATTTTGGACTTCAATTAGTATCCTCAGTCTTAATGAAATAAAACACAACTCCCTTTTGTTAAAATAAACAAGGTGTGCCCCGTCAAACAAAACTATAATTCATGGCCCTCATAGAATTAGACCAAATGATAACCACTATAGAAAAGGTTTGAGGCGTGCCATAAATCATCCATGGCCCTCACGAATGTTGGTTTTAAAATCGAACCTTCGTAGTTGCTTTAGGCGCGTTTCATTAAATAATTCATAAAAGCCACGGGTACGGTTCTCGTGACGTAGTTATGATCTTTAATTATTAAAATTCAGGTGTACATTTCATGTGACCCAATTTCAATCTTCAACAATGTTAAATAGAACATGTCGTGAATCGCGAGTTCATTTCATGTAGCATGGTTCAAGACATGTTTTAAATAGCATTGAATCTCCTATAAAATAATTAAAAGCGGTTATAAAGATAAAAATGCACATTAGGTTAAACACATGTAGTAAATTAGATAATAGGCCAATTATTAATAGTTTAAGTGACCGTGCTAGAACCACGGAACTCGGAAATGCCTAATACCTTCTCCCGGATTAACAAAATTACTTACTTAGAATTTCTGGTTCGCAGACTTTTAAATAAAGTTTATTTTCCTCGATTTGGGATTTTAAAATAAACTGGTGACTTGGGGTACCAAATAAACTATTCCAAGTGGCTACTCTAAATTAAATAAAATAATCCCATTTCGAATAATGTTACTTCAATTGGAAAAACTCCCTTATATCCCTTTCGGGTGGTAAATATGAGGTGTGACAGTAGCCATGGCTCTTACATCGACATCCGCCCATCAAGGAGAGGGGTGTTCTACCTCTATTTCATGTTCAGTCGGTGGTACACCGTCGGTATCCGGTGAGCAGGCCTCGAGGTGCTTTGTCTCGAGAAGAGACTTTACATTGGAGAGACCTTCTAATGTGCAAGGGCATCGGGAGCATGCATCAAGGTTCATCTCCTCAATAAGGGAGGACCACATTGAGATGATTAGGAAAGACTGCGGATGGGGACAAGGAGTGGTATTGCAGGTACCTTCCCCGGAGGAGAGCATCATGACCCATGTCGAGGGGTTTTTGAGCGTGTATATGTTTACTTTTATGTTGGGTCCCCCGACAAGGTCGTGCTTGAATTCTGTAGGAAGTATCGGGTTACCCTGGCGTAGGCTCACCCATCCCTTTGGAAGATAGTGTTGATGATAAGGTACTTTCCAAATAAGGCCGGGCTCGAATTCACCCTTAGCTATCTCGTTAGGTTATATCAGCCTCTAAACTACCGGGGCTTGATTACTCTGCAGCGTCGATCCACTCCATCTCTTGCCATTAGTGACGAAGAGGATGAGGACCGAGGGTGGATGAGCAGATTTGTTCTAGCACGGGCAGTCGATATTATCCTTGTAGAGTTTTTTGCATTTCCTGAGAAATGGAATTTCACACGTAAGTGAAATACCTGTATTTTTATCGCTTTGTCCATAGTAGAGGCGGGATCCGTTAAGGCATCTTTTCATTTCATTATTTTTAGCAATTCCTTGGTTGCCGAACGAGGTACCTGATCTGGCTAAATGGTCTCGCAAGCTGGCAGCTTGCTTGACCTATGATGAGCGCAAATGGAGATACCTGTCTAAGGAGAGATGGGAGACAAAGCATCACGGTTGGTGTTTAGTGGCTTGTTTCCTCAAAAAATGTACTTTCTTTTTAGCGCACTAACTCTTCCGCTGCAGGTGTTGGAGGTTTTTTCGAGATGAGGTCGTGCCCCCTGGGGGAGGAGGAGAGATTGCCGACCTCGGGGTCGAGGATCCATAATAAACGGCAAGAGTCTCCGAGGTGTGAGGATGCTCACGGCGGGGCGAGTCCTTCTCTAGGGTTCAAAAGAGACGATCAGCCGATCTCTGGCTTCGGAGGAATCTGTTTTTGAAAGAACATTTCCCGTTCCCGTCGAAGGTATTTCGAGGGACAAGGGTCATGCGACTACTTCCATTTTTCCTACCGATGGCACTTCGGGGGAAACTAGGCCATCAGACGTAGGCTCGACCTTTTGTGAGGCTCAGCAACTTAGCTTTATGGTAAGCTTTGGTAGTCGGTATAGGCTTCTTTTGGTTTCACGCCCTCCCTTTCTTATTGAGTTTTCTTTTGCAGGCCTTTGACAAGCTTAAGTCCGAGCTGCTTTGCCATGAGGCTAGGCTGCGGAAAGCTTTGGATAGGGAGAAATCTCTTAGGCTCTTTTATACAAGAAAGAAAAGTGAGCTGGTATACCTGCGGTGCAAGGCAGACTGAAGTCAGAACTGCGAAAGACGTCTTGAAAGATAGGTAACCTGCATTTTGTGTCGATGTATGCTCCCCCTTCCACTTTCAAAGATTAATATTTCGATGTTTTAGTTGGAGAGCAAAATGGAGGAGCTAGAATTACTTTGGGGCGAAGTTGATCGGGTCAAATTTGAGTTTAACGAGTTGAAGGCTCGGGTGGATGCCGAAGTTGCGACCAAGGAAGGTTCTTTGGCTAAGGCTTCGGCCCTCGAGGTGCAAATCGAGAACGCTCATCTAAACAATTATGTCTGAGCGAATATGATCACAAGGCTCGAGTCTAAGCTTTTGAAGGCGGAGGACAAGGTTGTAAATGCTCGGGCAGAGGCTGTAATGAGTCGTGCTAAGGCTGACCAAAAAGTGGTGGCCTATTTGAAGGGCATTGTTGATGCTAGAGCTGAGCTTAGGAAGGCTCTTGACTATGAGAGCAGTAATAAACAGTATGTGAGGTGTAAATCTCGGAGGGAATCCCTCGAGAAAATTCTTAGCAGGGGCTTCCACCTTTCGGAAGAGATAAAGTAGGTGAAGGCGGAAGAATACGATGCTAAATTCCTTCTATTCGATGCCGAGGATAGCGATGATGGGGCCATTGGGCCATAGTCCACAAGGGGGACGTAGATTTCTTTTTCTATTTCTTTATATAGTACTTTCAAAGTACAATGTAAATGGAGCTTCTATTGTTTTGCATGTACGTATAAACAGGAAACCTCGTGGTTTTGTTTCTCCTGCATTTCATTTTGCCTTGATTTTAGCCAGATGAACTGGTCTTTGAGTTGAAAGGAATCCTTAGATTCATGGTATGGCCATGGGTCTCATTAGAATGGCTCGTAGGCTCTTACGTGCTTAGTCGATGCCACCTTTTAGTATAAGCTGGCGTTTGAGCTCTTATACTTGTGCTCTTAGGCATATTTGGTCAACTATTTTGGGTTTAGTCTCCAAGTCGGGTATCGACTCGAGCTCATTCAACCCTGAAGTTTTTGAAGTTGGAGCTGGCCCTTAGGCTCTTACGCGTTGGGGTCGGTATGACCTTTTGTATGTGCTGGCAACAGTGACTCTTACGCATTGGGTCGGTATGACCTCTTATGTGGGCTAGTGACAGAGGCTCTTATGCGTTGGGTCGGTGCGACCTTTTATAGGCTTTATTTTTCCCTCGTTAAGGACTTTTTGATAAATGTTTGCCTGACTCTTCGCCTGTTCGACAAAAACCTCGATTGTGAGTCATTATATGGTGATGATCGAGCACCTTGGGAGGTTTGGCTTGGTGGCTGAGTATCTCGAAGCCTGTGTTTAAGAGCTGACATGGTCGATGCTGTTTTGCCTATGTCGAGGGTAGCATGTTTAACCGGTTCTTTCCGAAGTATATTCGAAGTAATTGAAGGCATGTGATTTTATAGCGACGGTTCGCCGTCCCCGAGTCACGTTAGTTTGGCTGGTACAACCTTGTGACAATACTCATTTGTGTTTGTACGGAGCCTTTCAGTCTCAAGTGAAGTAGTTTCAGTGTCTTATATCGAAGGTATGCCATTTTAGAGGTCTTACAAGTTCGATATATAGCCTTAACTTTGAGATCGATTTTATGCCTTTAGTAAGGTCTTACAAGTTTTACATGCCTTTGAGGTCTTACAATTTTGGATACTTGGTACAAGTATGGTTCATGCCTTACTGGAGGTCTTACAGCTACTGTCACTTGGTACAAGTGTGGTTCATGCCTTGCTTGAGGTCTTACAGATATTGTTGTTGCCTTATATAGGTCTTACGAGACCGAGGCTGCTTGCATGTGGTCTTATGGCATCGGGTTTTGATAAGTCGATGGAGATGGTGATTGACGGTTGTCCCCGAGTCATCGAGGATTTCTCAACTCAGGAGCCATTACTTGTAAACTTGGTATTGCCTCATTGAGGGCTTACGATTTCAGAATTCTCGACCTGGAGGTCATGTGGCCTTGAGTTTTCGACGCCAGTCCCCGAGTGTTCGGGACGTTTTTTTGGCTCTGGAGCTGTTTTGTGACCTTGTTGTTTCCTCATTGAGGTCTTACGTGTTCGAAGCTCCGACTCGGCGGTCATACTATTTTGAGTTGTTGACGTTAGTCCCCCAGCATTCGGGACATTTTTTGGCTCCGGGGCCTTTTTTCCAATAAGTATCGAGCTTCCTTGAAATGGTAAATGCTTTTGGGAAGTATTCTTTGATTACATGGTATAAGTATACATGCCTTTGTCGTTAAGGGATCAATTGTTCTATACGGACACGGTTCGTTTGATCGTTTGGCCCGGTACATTATTTTCCTATCGAGACACTTTTTGGCGTATCTTGGCTTCTCCGAGTTGGTGACCTTCAAGGGGGATGCCGCCCCAGTATTCGAGGTTGATTGTAAAAGAAGCCTTGAATATTTTTTGAGTCTTCCTTAGGTAGCATATGGATGTTGCCTCGTTAGAAACCTTGCTAGTAAAAACTCTTTTTGGGGATAAAAACCCAGTCAAAGGAAATGAGTGCAACGTATGATTTTGAAACCTAAGGCCTTCAAGTTGGAGAGTGCTTTGGCCGTTTCGATCGGATACTTGCACTCAGGTTAGTGTGTCACACCTCCTTTTTACCACCTTCGGAAGGGTATAAGGGAGTTTTTTCCAATTTAAGTGACAATCGAAATGGGATTATTTATTTTAAAAAATCAGAGTCGCCACTTGGGATAATTTATGGTGCCCCAAGTCACCGGTTAAAATCCTGAATCGAGGAAGTTGAATCTATTTACGGTCTGCGAACAGAGAAATTCGGGTAAGGAATTCTGTTAACCCAGGGAGAAGGTGTTAGGCATTCCCGAGTTCTATATTTTTAGCACGATTGGTTTGATCATACTTGGCTTTAATCAAATTGTGTAGTTACTTACTTTTAGAACCTATGTGCAATTGCCTTTTTTAATTAAGAAATTATCTTGAAACGGGTCACACGTACATGTGCCCATTTGTTTGGCGCGTCAAAAAATCATGTCACGCGTACGTGTCCATAATTAATAACACTTTATTATTATTAAGCAAGTTTAGTTGAAGTTGCACGAACGCATACTCCGGTTTTATTTTTAGAACTGTAATTATGTCACGCGAACGTGTACACAACTACGATAGTGGATTAAACAAGCCTAAAGCAAACTCCGAATATTATTTTAATGTCTAGGATATAAAATTAACAGGAGGGCCATTGGGATTCAATTATGGATGGCACACCTCGGCCTAAAGAACTACATTTAATTTAGCAGCCTATCGAAAATAATTTTATTATTAAAAAAGTTTGATGGATGTTGCACGAACGCATACTCCAAATTGATTTTTTAGAATTGTAATTATGTCACGCGAACGTGTACACAATCGCAAATAACATTTTAAACGCGCATAAAGGTTTTTCTACGAATATTTATTATTAATATCTAGTTATAACATTTGTGAGGGCCATGGGTGGATTAATTAAGATGGCACACCTCACTCCAATTAAAGAAGTTATATCTAACCAAAATAATCTAAGAATATTCTTGTACAACTGTTAGTTGAAAGAAAAGAGAGTTGATGTTCATACTAGGTCCTTAATTATTCAGGCCAATTCTGGTTTAAGCTTAAACCCAAAGAAGTCATTTAAAAAGGACAACTGGGCTCGAAGGCTAGCCCAAGGAACGTGGTTAGCCCAACACGGAAAGAGCTCTTCAGGCCCTAATGAGGCCCAACAAAACATGATCCACACACCATACATAATATACAGAACTCTGAAAATCATAATAGCTAAATAACCTTGTCACACACTTATGATTCATGATTTTACCTATTAATGTTAGGGTAATACATTTGGAATTATAATCTACTCATTAACCATGTTGAATTTACAGGTACAACCTTTCTAATAGTGTTGGGATCCTAAATAGTTGATCTGGAAATACAGTAAATCATCAGACATATATAATCTTTCTCAAATTATAGCTCTCGAAAAACCTCAGATACTAAGACCAAACTCTGATGGAAATAAACCAACAAAATCATAATATGGACTAGCCATAGGCTGAAAATCAACACTGACCTAAAAAAGTCCAAACAAAGCCAATAAGTTTAAATTACAAATCAATACAATAAGCTAAGTTCCTAATCCAAACTTGAAAATGGAATATAGCATCAGTAATTTAAATGAGCAAAAGGAACACACAATGTAAAGCTAATTTAACACAGAATTTGGACAAAACTTTAAAGACCATATGACTAAACTTTCAGCAAAGCTAATGTTCATCCTTAAGTCTCAACACTTGATTACATGTTTCAGATTTGCACTTCACATATTACTCAAAGTCCAAGGAATACCTATATTAATGCAAAAGAGAGTGAGGATTCAGCAGTAGCAAAACGGGAGTCAAGCAACAAATCACTACAGGATTCAGCCTCCTTTTAAACCCTCTTTAGACCCATCAAACCAAAGATCCTTTGAAACTTTTAAGTTCTTCTAACAGTGAAAACCAAATAGATATTCCAACCAGTTTTCAGCCAAAATAATGCAGAAACTTTGAGTGTTTTAAGGGTATGAATCTCTGATTTTTTGAGTGAAAGAAAGGTCTATATATAGCCTTTTGGGTGCCATGTGCTGCTGAAAACATAATGGGAATCATTCCCTCAAAAGGCATCTTTTTTTAATAGAATTGGGACAGCTAACAGCCGTTAATTGGCTCCAATACTTGTGCTGGCCAAAATTGGGCCAGCTGCCCAGATTTTAGATGCTTCCTATAAGGAAATCCGGTCTTCTAATCTCAAATTAAACCTCCAAATTTTCAATTGCTCAATTAACGCCCTAAGAGTTCCTAACAGTTACTAACTAGACAAATAGAAAACAAGCAAACTAATATCTACAAACGGATTGAAAGCAAACCAAAGTTCAAAGTTGAAAGAAGTATCTGAAACTGGTGAATGAACCTAAACTTCTAACACGAAATCAATTCATAATGAACTAAGCTGGACAAAGAACCCCAAATGGATCTTGCTCAAATACTGGAATTCTTCTAGCAACCAGAATGGGTAAATTGATGCATTCTAAAACAGAATTCACAACTAAACAAGCTCAAATAACCAACAAAAATGCAATTTGAACCTTGAACTACACCTAAATTCTTCTATCATAAACTGAAAATCAGAAATTACTATTGGAAATATACTTATTTCATACATTGACTAAATTGTTCTTAGACCTGTGATGAAATCCTAATCTGAAGCCCTAATATGAAAACAAAACAGATGACACACAATAACCTACCATGCAACTAAACAAGAATTGAGTGGAAGAGATCAGAGGAAACAAAAACATAAGAGAACATAGATGAATGAATGACTATAGCCCAGGGAGTACCGGTTTAATCAACCAGACGATCAACAAAAGCAAAAGCGGAAGGCTGGCCAGGCTCAGAATGCTTTGACAAGGCTTAAAACTAACCCAAACGATTATTCTAGTAAAGAATAACCTATTTGGGTGAGCTTCCAACCATGACGAACAAAACTTCAAAGAAATCCCATAATCAGAAATTAGGTCGAAACTAAATATGGGATTCGACAAGTTTCAGATATTGTTTGGGGAAATTGTTAAGGGTTTTGTGTTTGGAGATGCCTGGTGATTATAGTGTGTGAGTTTGGGGCGGTTTGAGTGAGTTAGGGTTTTTGGGGTTGGTGCTTTAGATCTTAAATCGGAGGATATTTGAAGTAATTGGTTTAAGGGTTTGGAAAGGAGAGAAGACGGGGACTGACTGGTGAAAATTTGGGGAGGTTTGGAGCGGTGCCGTCGCCATGGACCAATTTTCGGTGACGGCGATGGGCGGAGCCGGTGAGGGTGTGACAGGGAGGCTAGGGTTTGGACTCTCAGAAGTTGAGAGACAAAATGAGGGGGATTGGAAATGGGGGCAGGGTCTAATTCGGACAGTTAAATATAATATGGGTGACTATTTCACAGCCGTTGGATCACATATGTTCAACGACTGTGATGATGAAGACCCCAAAACGGTGTCGTTTGGTATGGGGGAAGGCTGGACCGATTTGAACGGACTAGGCTAGGTCAGACCGGGTGAGGTTTTGGATGAAAATTTGGGCTTTGGCCCAATAAAACTAAACACACACTCCCCTTTTGTCCAATTCTTTTGTTTTTTGTTTTTTGTTTTTTCTCTTTTCTTTTTCTTTAATCAAAAACCTAAATTAATATAAATTTTAAAACTAACCAATTTCCTAAAATTTATAAAATTCCTTGATCCGAAAAAAATGCAAAAATGAACCATTTTGTGATTTTTATTTTTTAATAAACAAGTAATTAACTAGTTAACGTTAGAAATGCAACAAACACAACCTAAATGCAATGCATAGTATTTTGGCATTTTTCATGATTTTTAATGGAAACTAAACATGCATGAAAATGCAAATAATTAGTAAAATTCTACAAAAATCCTCTAAAATGGCAAAAATCTATTTTCTTGGATTTTATAGGAGTAATTCATATACGGCAAAAATCACATGCTCACAGCTGCCCCTCTTTGCTCGGAAACACGAAGAGTTTTCGTGCAAAGATAAAGTGAGCGGATACGAGCGATTTTTGCCCGTTTGAATATTCTGTGGGAAGCACTTTTGAAAGATTTGACCGCACCTTGCTTCCGAGGATGCCTACATATCCTTGGCTATAAAGGAATCGGGTCAGTGTATTTCGGGAAGTTTTGGTAGCTGGGACTACCGGAAAGCTGTGATTTCAGTGTTGCTGTTGTTGCTACTGCTTGCTGAACTCCTTATTACACCAAGACAAAATAAAAGAAGCTATACAAAACTATAATCTATGAATTACAAAAATCATATATACATATCTTCAAACTTGATCTTGCAGTTTCGGTGGTTCTGTTGACTTGTACTCTCCAAGTGAGCTTCCTTTGTTGCTGACTTGAATTGCATTCTAAAGTGAATTCCCTTGTTTTCCAGGTGGGCGCCTGATTGCCAATACTTGAACTACTTTCCCTTGAAACTTGAACTGCTTTCCTTTATTCTCCAGGTGGGCGCCTGATTGCTGAACTTGAACTGCTTTTCCCTGAAACTTGAGTTGCTTTCCCTTGTTCTCCAAGTGGGCGCCTAATTGCTGAACTTGAACTATTTTTCCGCGAAACTTAATCTGCTTTCCTTTGTTCTCCAGGTGGGTGCCTGATTGCTCAACTTGAACTGCTTTCCTTTGAAACACCTTTCCCTTGAAACTTGAACTGTGTTCCCTTGTTCTCCAGGTGGGCTCCTGATTGCTGAAACTTGAGCTGTTTTTCCCTAAAACTTGAACTACTTTCCTTTGAAACTTGAGTTGTTTTCCCTTGTTCTCCAGGTGGGCTCCTGATTGCTTAAACTCAAACTGCTTTTCCTTGAAACTTGAACTGCTTTCCTTTGAAACTTGAGTTGTTTTCTGATAATAAGCGAAATCTGGGTGATTTAGCTATTGTTTATGCTTCTACTTGATGATATTCCAATGATATATTGTGATTAATTGATGAATTATGGGCTTTAATAGTTAATTGTATACATTTCAGGTAAAGAAGCGTATATTACGTAAATCAAATATGATTGGAACCATTTTGGAGCAATAAATGAAAAATCCCTCGGAATTAATTATGGTGGAAGAACAAGAAAAGAATCAAGAATATGGGACAACTGGACTAGCGCGGTCAGGTGCGCAGCCAGATGCGTGGCCGCGCTAGTCTAGATTTCGGGAAAGGTTGTTTAAAGGGGTAGAATTGGAATTTCTTCTGAATCCCACTCAATTTACATAAAGCAAGAACTCCATTATTGGAGTTAAGCAGATGGAGTGTGGAAGATCTGATTTTTAGAGAGAGAAGGAGGAGAAAAACTCATCTTCAACTATCAAAAATCAATAGGAACATCAACTTGGAGTAAAGATTGAAAGAGTTTTTCTAAACCTTCTCTTAGTATTTACGTATATTATGTTTAAAGATTTTTATTGTTGTTATTTGTATAATTATGAGTAGCTAAAAAACTCTAATATTCTTGGGTCATGGATGTTAGATAATTATGGTATTTGAAGCTTAGATTGAAGATCTTGAATCTATCGTTATGGGTTGTTTATTTGATTCTGCTTCTAATTATTTTACTGCGTAGCTAACAGTGAAATATTATTTATGAATCTTGAGTTAAACTTGAAAAAGGAAATTCTTGATTGCATATAGAATCAAATAGAGCAAGATCTGAATCCTGGGCATCGGGTGAAAGATTTGCAATTAAGATAGACATATACTTAATTGCCTTGTTTGGTTGAAAAATAGTAGTTGTAAATGTATTCTTGCTAATATTAATACCATAGACATATAGGTATTAGTTTAACTTGAATACATGCATAAGAACTCGAAAGATTCTTATGAATATTATTAACCCTATAATCAATAACCCGGATAATTCAATTAATTAATCTAAAGCTAAAATAGTAGCATAATTTCTAGCAAGTCCATGACCCGGGAATATATTTATCCAAATTGTTATAAACATATTGTGAAATTGGTGTAGTAATTTTGTGTTGAATTATTGTGCAATTATTAAGTACGTTGTAAATTGGTTTTTTATATATTTTGTGATAATTTAACTTGAATTGATAATTGTTTGAGTCTACATCAGTCAAGAGGTTGATCACAATTCCTCGTAGGAACGATACTTTACTTACTACCATATTACTTGTCGATCGCGTGCACTTGCGTGAGTGTTTTGGTCGCAACAAGTTTTTGGCGCCGTTGCCGGGGAGTTGAAATTAGCTACTTGGCTGTTTTAAAATTTTATTAGGTGTTGATAAAAAAAACCTAAATTTTCCATCTATTTTGTTTGTGTTGCGCAGGCTCTTCTCTTGAATGCGGAGGAGTAGAAGCACAAACAACCTCTTCCCTTTTGATCCTGAAATTGAACGAACAATTCATAGAACAAGGAAGGAGTGAGAAGCTAGAAACAAAACAAAAAGAGAGTTGGACATTCAAGTTCAACCACAACCAACAGTGATGGCAGGTAATCAAGAACATGCGGTGATAGAAGCAGCAAGGCCAAACCTTGCTAATATGACTCAAGCCATTGTGAAGCCTGAAATCACTGGTCACTTTGAGCTAAAACAGTACATGGTGTAGTTGATACAGTCCATTGGGAAATATGTTGGTCTATCTCATGAAGACCCACAAAGGCACATTCAAAATTTTTTGGAAATAACGGATACTTACAATTATCCAAATGTTTCCAAGGATTATGTCAGGCTGACCTTATTTCCCTTTTCATTATTGGGGGATGCTAGAGAATGGTTGCAAAAAGAGCCAGCTAATTCAATCCACAATTGGGATGATTTAGCAAAGAAATTCCTAATCAAGTTTTTTCCCACCAAAAAGACACAGTTTTTGCGGAGTCAGATTCTTGGGTTTCAACAACGGGATGGTGAAACTCTTCGCCAATCCTGGAAAAAAAACAAGAAACTACTTCGGGATTGTCCTCATCATTGTCTAACTGATGAAGTACTGAGCCATACTTTTGTTGATGGATTGGACGAAACTTCCAAAATGAATCTTGATTCAGCTTGTGGAGGTAGTTGCATGGCAAAACGATACAGTGAAATATAATTTCTGCTAAATAACTTTACTGCTAATGATCATAATTGGCAAGGTGAAGGAGAACCAAGTAGAGCAATGAAACAGAAAGCAGGGTTACTTGAAGTGGATGACATTTCCGCCATGAGAGCAGATTTAGCAAATTTGGCAAATCAAATGACCAGAATGACAATGGGACCATCACAACCAATGCAGCAGGTTCAATAAATGTCAGTTTGTTGTGAAATGTGTGGAGATAATCACACAAGTGACATGTGCCCAACGAATCCTGAATATATTTATTATGTGGGGCAACAAAGCAGAGGGCCGATGAACCAACAGGCACAATATGGGAACACTTACAATGCAAATAGGAGGAATCATCCTAATTTCTCTTGGGGTGGAAATCAATCAATCAGAATCAATATAGACCCCAAGGAAATTTTAATCAACCTCAAAGGCCGCCACAACAGGCAGAAGAAAGTACAAATGATTTATTAAAAAAATTGTTGCAAGACAATCAGCAACTCAGAACGGACTTCAGAAATCTTGAAAGGCAAATGGGACAATTGGCTGAAATCAAAATACTAGACCTGCAGGGGCACTTCCTGGTGATACAGAGAAAAATCCTCAAGTGAGTGCAATTACACTTAGAACAGGAAGGGAGTTAGAAGAAGTTTCATCAAAGAAAAAGAACAAGCAAATACCTGAAGGTGAATTAATTCCCAAAGCAACACAGGAAGTAAGGAAAGATGATACAATTTCAGCACCTGTAAATATTCCAAGACCACCCCCACCTTTTCCACAAAGATTGCAGAAAAATGACGATCGCATGTTCAACAAATTTCTCTTTATGTTGAGTCAGATTCAATTGAATATTCCATTGGTAGATGTGATTCGTGATATTCCAAAATATGCCAAATACATAAAAGACATTGTGGCTAACAAGAGGAGACTGACTGAATTTGAAACAGTTGCACTTACTGAAGAGTGCACTTCAAGGATCCAAAATAAGCTTCCTCAAAAGCTTAAGGACCCTGGCAGCTTTACTATCCCTATAAGAATAGGCAATGTTGATGTAGGTCATACACTTTGTGATTTGGGAGCAAGCATAAATTTGATGCCATTGTCTTTGTACAAACAATTGGGTTTGGGAGCTCCAAAACCCACCACAGTGATGTTGCAACTAGCAGACAGGTCCATAGCTTACTCGGAAGGGGTGATAGAAGATGTGCTACTGAAAATTGGGAAATTTATTTTTCCAGCTGATTTCATTATCTTGGATTTTCAGGCCAATGAAAAAGTTCCTATTATATTGGGAAGACCTCTCTTGGCTACATGTGATGCTATAATTAAAGTAAGAGAAGGAAAATGATCATGAGAGTTGACAACGAGGAAACTGTTTTTAATGTATATAAAGCAATTGAACTTCCTCGGCAGTATGAAGAATTGTCTATGATATCTGTCATGGAGATTGATGAACAACTTGTTACCTCAAGTGTATATTTGCAGGATTCTTTAGAAAAAGCAATTGTATTGTTTGAAAGTTTGGAGATTAATGATGAGGTTGAAGAGATGAAACATAATTTGAATGCAACATGTGAATATATAAAAGGTTTTAATCCCTTTGAACCGTTGAACAGGCCAGATGGTCCTCTTTTGAAGCCCTCAGTTGAAGAAGCTCCCAAATTGGAATTAAAGCCTTTACCTTCTCATCTTCATTATGCTTATTTGGGTAGTTCTGAAACGTTACCTGTTATTATTTCGGTTGACTTGTCTGAATTGCCGGAGGAGAAATTGTTAAGAGTACTACGTGAGCATAAAAGAGCAATTGGGTGGACAATGTCCGACATAAGAGGTATTAGTCCAGCTTTTTGCATGAATAAAATTCTCATGGAGGAAGAGCACAAGCCAAGCATAGAACAACAACGCCGCCTAAATCCGAACATGAAAGAGGTGGTAAGAAAAGAAGTGATTAAATAGCTTGATGCAGGTATTGTATTTCCAATATCTGATAGCAAATGGGTAAGTCCAGTCCAATGTGTTCCAAAGAAAGGAGGAATGACTGTAGTAACAAATGAAAATAATGATTTGATTCCCATTAGAACTGTTACTGGGTGGAGGATTTGCATAGATTATAGAAAATTGAATAATGCCACCCGGAAAGACCATTTTCCCCTTCCCTTCATTGACCAAATGCTTGATAGATTAGCCGGCCAGGAATACTACTGTTTTTTGGATGGCTACTCGGGATATAATCAAATTGTTATAGCCCCAGAAGACTAAGAAAAGACCACATTTACATGCCCTTATGGGACATATGCATTTAAAACAATGCCATTTGGTCTTTGCAATGCACCTACGACTTTTCAAAGGTGTATGATGGCTATTTTCACTGATATGGTTGAAAGATTTGTGGAAGTATTTATGGATGATTTTTTTGTATTTGGATGTTCTTTTGATGAATGTTTAATGAATCTTGATAAGGTCCTTTCTAGGTGTGAAGAAACAAATTTGGTACTAAATTGGGAAAAATTCCATTTCATGGTACGTAAAGGCATAGTATTAGGGCATAAAGTATCCAAGAATGGATTGCAGGTGGATAAAGCAAAGGTGGAAGTAATCGAAAAATTACCTCCACCAACATCCGTTAGAGGCATTTACAGTTTCTTAGGTCATGCGGGCTTTTACCGTCGTTTCATCAAGGATTTTTCAAAAATCTCATCTCCTTTGTGCAGGCTTCTTGAGAAAGATACATCTTTCAAGTTCGATGATGCTTGTCTAAAAGCATTTGATGAGCTGAAATGAAGATTAGTAACTGCACCGATTATCATTTCTCCAGATTGGAAACTTCCATTTGAATTGATGTGTGATGCAAGTGATATAGCCATTGGAGCTGTTTTGGGGCAGCGGAAGGAGAAAATATTTTGTTCCATTCACTATGCGAGTAGAACTCTTAATTCATCTCAAATGAATTACACTGTTACTGAAAAAGAGTTGCTCGCAGTAGTATGGGCATTTGATAAGTTTAGATCCTATCTAGTGGGGACAAAAGTCATAGTTTACACAGATCACTCCGCTATAAGGTATTTATTTGCAAAGAAAGATGCCAAGCCAAGGTTAATTCGATGGGTTCTTCTTTTGCAAGAATTTGATTTGGAGATTCGTGATCGAAAGGGAACAGAGAATCAGGTTGCAGATCATTTATCCAGGGTGGAAAATAGAGGTCATGTCACTGAAGGAGAATCAATCAAAGAAACATTCCTTAACGAACATTTGATAGCTATCACTTCGGATGAAACCCCGTGGTATGCTGATTATGTGAATTTCATTGCAAGTGGGGTGACTCCACCAGAATTCACAGCTGACCATAGAAGAAGGTTCTTACATGATGTGAGATTCTACATGTGGGACGAGCCTTTTCTATATAAGCAATGCGCAGATCAATTGGTAAGAAGGTGTGTCCCTAAGGAGGAGATGAATGCAATATTGCATGACTGTCATTCTTCTCTTTATGGAGGTCATCATGGGGGAGACAGAACTGCACAAAAGGTTTTGGAATCAGGTTTTTACTGGCCAAAATTATTTAAAGATGCACATGCTTTTGTTAAAAATTATGACAGGTGCCAAAGAACCGGAATGATCACGAAGAAGCACGAGATGCCTTTACAAAATATTTTGGCAGTAGAACTCTTTGATGTCTGGGGAATAGATTTCATGGGACCATTTCCATATTCTAATTAGGCACAGATATATTTTAGTTACAGTTGATTATGTGTCTAAGTGGGTTGAGGTCATTGCTCTTCCTACTAATGATGCGAAGTTAGTGGTAAGTTTCGTAAAGAAGCACATTTTCACACGCTTTGGAACTCCAAGAGTGTTGATAAGTGATGGAGGAACACACTTTTGCAACAAATTGTTGAAAAATATCCTAGCAAAATATGGTGTGAGACACAAGGTTGCTAGTGCATATCACCCTCAAACGAGTGGTCAAGTTGAAGTGTCAAACAGGGAGGTAAAACAGATTTTGGAGAAAACTGTGAGCGCAAATAGGAAGGACTGGTCCGGTAAGTTAGAAGATGCATTGTGGGCTTACCGAACTGCATACAAGACTCCAATAGGTACTTCTCCATACAGGTTGGTTTATGGAAAGGCATGTCATTTGCCTGTTGAGCTAGAACACAAAGCTTATTGGGCAATCAAAAAGCTAAATATGGATATGGACTTAGCCGGTGAAAAACAACTACTACAACTCAATGAACTTGATGAGTTTCGGTTGCATGCTTATGAAAATGCCAAGTTATATAAAGAAAGAACTAAGAGGTGGCATGATAAGCACATCCAACATCGTGAGTTTGTGCCGGGTCAAGAAGTTCTTCTGTTTAATTCAAGGTTAAAGCTTTTTCCAGGAAAGCTTAAGTCTCGTTGGGCAGGCCCTTTCGTTGTAGTAAGCGTGACTCCTCATGGAACAGTTGAATTACGAGACACAAATTCAAGTGGTACTTTCTTTGTAAATGGGAAACGAATTAAACATTATTGGGATGGTGACATTCAATGTCACAAAATCTCAGTAGATTTAATTGATGTATAATGCAATATGGCGTCGTGCCGCGACGTAAAACAAGGCGCTGGTTGGGAGGCAACCCAACGATCATGGTATTTTTGATTATGATGTTTATTGTGTACTAATAAATACAGGTGAACGAGGGCTGATGCTAAGGTAAAAAAAAATTAAAAAAAATTTCAGAAATCGCTCAGGTGCGCGGCCGCGCACCTGACCGCGCATTTGACCGCGCTACTTTGGGGTGCTCTCTGTCTTGTCCGCGCACCTGACTAGCGCGGCCGCGCATTTGACCGCGCTAGTTCAGTAGCTCTCTGTCTTGGCCGCGCACCTGACTAGTGCGGCCGCGCATTTGACCGCGCTAGTTCAGTTAAATTTTTCTTTTTTTTTTAAGTTTCTTTTTGTTTTTGTTTTTGTTTTAATTTGTTAATTAAATTACTATCCTACCCCCCTAATTACCCTTATCTGAACGCCCCTCTCCCCAAAAACCCCCATTCCAACAAATTATCTCTCTCTCTAACCCAATTTCCCCTCTTCAAAACCCTTCTCTTCTCCAAACGTTTCTTCTACCATTTTTGCTTCACCATTTTCTCCCAAACAATCCCCATCAAATCTTCTTCTCTATCTTCACATTCATCTTCTTTACCATTCTCTTCCAACAAAGGTATGAATTCTTGTTTTGTTTTCTTTTATTTTTCTATTTTTTTTTCCAGATTTTTTGTTTATATGCAAATAAAGTAGTTATAGTTGTTAAAGTTGGTTTCTAAGAATGGTGTTGATATTATAAGTTGAAATGTTAGTAAGAAATTAATTTTAAGTTCTAAGTTCTTCTCTTCTTTTATTTTTCTTGTTATTTTCCAGATTTTGTTTTTATGTTTTAAGTAAATATAATGATAGTATTGATGGGTATTGTGTAATAATAGTGAACTATTCTCGTATAGTTCTTTTATACAGAGAATAATGTTAGTGATAATTTATTTTTATTTTTATTGCTATTTTTCGAATTTTTGTTGAAGTGTTTATACATATGTTGTGTTAATTGTACATAAATTGTATGTATAAATTAGTGAAATACTTGGGGGTATTGTTGGTTGATGAGTGTGGGGAGGATAACCACTTGATTGGTGATGTTTTATGGGTGAATAAGGGTGATTATTGTTCTAACAAGTGTAAAAGGGGTTATGATAATACAATACATGCAATATGTTTGTGAAAAAGCCCCCATGAATAAGAAAATGTAGTTTGTGACCAATGATGAGTGTGAAGTCTAAGTAACCCCATTGAGCCGCGAATTTTGGATTGGGCTATGTTAATATGTTATTGTCTTGCAGGTATAATGACTAACTCCAGAAAAAGACGTACCACAGGTCCTTTCTCAAGCAACCAAGCAGGCAGAGCTAGGTCACGAGAGGCAGTAATTGCATGCCCATTTGATAATACAAGATTTGTTTCGGCGAAAGCCCAGGACCGATTTGTAGAAAAAGCTGAAAAGAAACCAATTCCTGAAAGAGGTGTTGACATGAGAAAACTTCAGCGGGTGTGCCCTCATATGCACGATGAGTTGCTGAGAAGGGGCTTACACACATATGTCAACAAACCAGGAGAGGCAAATCTCATGGTTGTAAGAGAATTTTATGCCAATGCTCCAGAGCATACAAATGGAATAGTCACAGTGCGCCAAAGAGCAGTGAATGCTTCACTTGAGGCAATTCGTACTGCTTATCAGCTGCCTGCACCTCCAGAGGAGCATAATGACTTCTATAACTATGGTAAGGCACCCACATACAAAATTTGGGAAAGATTCTTTGAGACCATTTTGGCACCTGGCAAGGAAATTTCCTGGATGACTTATGGGCAGAAATTTTATTCTAATGCACTCACATTTGAAGCAAAGTGCTGGTTGCATCTCATATGCGCCCGATTGATCCCATCACACAATAAAACGGAAGTCAATGGACCCCGAGCTTGTCTTGTCTTGTGTTTTTTTAATGGTCACGACTTTGACGTAGCTAAAATCATGTATGATGAGATGTTCACTCGCTGCAAAATCAAGAAGTATGGATTGTTCTTCCCTTCACTAGTTACTCAACTATGCAGGGCTGCTAGTGTGCCAGAATATAAACCTGCTGCTGGGTTGGTTGAAAAGGAAAGCAAGTTCCGAGTTGATAAAGTGACAACGGGGAAAGAGCCGGAGGTAGTAGAGGTGGTAGAATCAAGCAGCTCTGATGATGATGACGACGATGATGATGAGGAGGAAAATGAGGCAATGAATGTTGAAAGTGAGGAGCAGCCAGAAGCACCCCGTGCATCAGCTGCAAGACTGTCATCAGCTGCAAGACTATCATTAACTGCGAGACTGTCAAGATCAGCATCACAAGCAGCACTAGTAGCAACATTATCACGAGCAGCTTCATCTTCCCGATCTACCAGATTGTCTCGTAAAAACACATTGGAAAAAGAGGTGGAGGATCTTCGCATCACTATGACTGGGTTGGGCAACCGTGTGGAGGAGATAGCTGACCGACAAGTCAAGTCAGAGAAAAAATTTATGGGTTGGCTCAGAGCATTGGGGCGTACATGTAATGTGAATCCTGACACTGTCTCAGATTAGGAATGAAGTTTCGGGGAAGTATCTTTGCCTCTTTTCTTTTTAGAAATGAAAGTCATGGGGACATGTCTTACGTTTAAGTGTGGAGTGGAAGGATGGTAGTAATTATTATGGATTTTTAGGTTGTTTTAATTATTTTGGATTGTTGGAATGTTTTGGTGGTGTGGTACAATATATAATGTTTTGGGATTGCGTGATTATTTCACTTTTGTTTTTAAATGTTTTGGTGATTTAGTATTGTTGGAGTAATTGTTCTTAAAACATATATTTTTTAGTAGTAATATTGGCGCGGCCCGATGACGGATTCTTTTGGATAGGAGTTCTTGAGGGACTGAGCTTATTGAAAACAACAAAAAGATTTTTGTTTTTATTTTTGGTATTTTTAGGTAGTATAACAAATCTCCCTTGGTTTTTCTTTAAGCCACAGTTCTTTTCCAAGGGTTTATTTTGAACCGGGCATATGTAGTTTTTCAGTGAGCATATATAGAAGAGAACTCATAGAGTTGACACACCTAAACACAATAGAACTTAGAGTGTAACGCTTAGTCTTAATTGTTGAATCTCACCGAAAGTGCCTTAAATTGTATGTTTGTACTGAATTGAATGCTCGTAATGGAGTGTCTTGATGAGCTGATCTAGAATGAGTCATATGCCATGTGTGGTGAGTATTTGTGTAGTCCATGCATTGTATTTGTGTCTAGAACTTGCCCTGTATGTGAATTAAAGCGAAATATTAGGTGATGCTCGATTTGAAAAATGATGTTAGGCTTTCTTTGACCTTTTTGAGCTTAATTGCTTATCACAAATAAAATTTGTCCCTAGTTAACCCTTTTGAGCCTTTAGACTTTTGTTTGTTACCCGCATTACAAGCCTATACACTTTTGTTCTTAATTGACAGTGTTTTGATCCTTTTAGCTCTTAAATCACTTTAATTGTGAGAAGAACGCTAAAAGAAGTAAGAAGGAAATAAGTGATGGGTGGCTTTTGAGTGGAACCAATAAAAGGATGAAAGGTGCACTTATGTTGTAAATGAATACACACTAGCAGAAATTGAGTGACAAGAAAAATTACATTGTGTTTTGCTCTAGTTAGTGGGAATGAATTAATAGAGTGCTTAAAGAAGAAAGGCGTATTTGTGGGATGACATTATGTATAAATGAGAAGTAGGTTGAAGAATTTATGCTGAAAAATTGCTCGTGTGATGTGTTAAAGTGCTTAGGGGTTGAGTCACTATTCCTAAATACATCTTACCTGTCCCTTAGCCCTCATTACAACCATGAAACAGTCCTAATTGATTTTGGATTAAGCTAGCCTACATTAGTAGAGATTTACATTAAGGGCAAACTTATGGTACCAATTGCATGCATGTGACTTTTACTGTGAGAGTGAGTGCTTTAATTGATTATTATAAGTATATGACTGGAATGTGCGGAGTAATTACCAAATATTTCTTATTGGCATGATGGTGAGGGCATATGACTTGTGACAGAAAAGAATATCTTGACTTCTGTGAAGAGCAAGTTGAGCAAGTTTGAATATGCATTGCACTTGAGATTCAACTTTAAAGATAGGATTGTTCACTGCTAGGAGCAACATATCGACATTGTTCTCGGTGTAATGCGTTAAAGGAAATAGTTGAGTGAAGGGATCTTTAGAGACAATTCTAATATAATAGTTTGATTGCTTGAGGACTAGCAATGGATTAAGTGTGGGGTGTTGATAATAAGCGAAATCTGGGTGATTTAGCTATTGTTTATGCTTCTGCTTGATGATATTCTACTGATATATTGTGATTAATTGATGAATTATGGGCTTTAACAGTGAATTGTATACATTTCAGGTAAAGAAGTGTATATTACGTAAATCAAATATGATTGGAACCATTTTGGAGCAATAAATGAAAAACCCCTCAGAATTAATTATGGTGGAAGAACAAGAAAAGAATCAAGAATATGGGACAACTGGATTAGCGCGGTCAGGTGCGCGGCCGCGCTAGTCCAGATTTCGGGAATGGTTGTTTAAAGGGGTAAAATTGAAATTTCTTCTGAATCCCACTCAATTTACATAAAGTAAGAACTCCATTATTGGAGATAAGCAGATGGAGAGTGGAAGATCTGATTTTTAGAGAGAGAAGGAGGAGAAAAACTCATCATCAACTATCAAAAATCAATAGGAACATCAACTTGCAGTAAAGATTGAAAGAGTTTTTCTAAACCTTCTCTTAGTATTTACGTATATTATGTTTAAAGATTTTTATTATTGTTATTTGTATAATTATGAGTAGCTAAAAACTCTAATATTCTTGGGTCATGGATGTTAGATAATTATGGTATTTGAAGCTTAGATTGAAGATCTTGAATATATCGTTATGGGTTGTTTATTTGATTCTGCTTCTAATTATTTTACTGCATAGCTAACAGTGAAATATTATTTACGAATCTTGAGTTAAACTTGAAAAAGAAAATTCTTGATTGCATATAGAATCAAATAGAGCAAGATCCGAATCCTGAGCATCGGGTGAAAGATTTGCAATTAAGATAGACATATACTTAATTGCCTTGTTTGGTTGAAAAATAGGAGTTGTAAATGCATTCTTGCTAATATTAATATCATAGACATATAGGTATTAGTTTAACTTGAATAGATGCATAAGAACTCGAAAGATTCTTATGAATATTATTAACATTATAATCAATAATCCAGATAATTCAATTAATTAATCTAAAGCTAAAATAGTAGCATAATTTCTAGCAAGTCCATGACCCGGGAATATATTTATCCAAATTGTTATAAACATATTGTGAAATTGGTGTAGTAATTTTGTGTTGAATTATTGTGCAATTATTAAGTACGTTGTAAATTGGTTCTTTATATATTTTGTGATAATTTAACTTGAATTGATAATTGTTTGAGTCTACATCAGTCGAGAAGTTGATCACAATTACTCGTGGGAACGATACTTTACTTACTACTATATTACTTGTCGATCGCGTGCACTTGCGTGAGTGTTTTGGTCGCAACATTTTCCCTTGTTCTCTGGGTGGGCGCCTGATTGCTGAACCTGAACCGCTTTCCTTTGAAACTTGAAGTGTCTTCCCTTGTCCTCCAGGTGGGCACCTGATTGCTGAACCTAAACCGCTTTCCTTTGAAACTGCTTTTTCTTGAAACTTGAACTGTCTTCCCATGTTCTCCAGGTGGGTGTCTGGTTGCTGAACTTGACCCGCTTTCCTTTGAAACTGCTTTCTCTTGAAACTTGAACTATCTTCCCTTGTTCTCCAGGTGGGCACCTGATTGCTGAACTTGACCCGTTTTCCATTGAAAATTGAGTTGTTTTCCCTTGTTCTCCATGTGGGTGTCTGATTACAACAGAACAAACAAAACAAAACAAAATTTTCTTCCCCAGTTTGATATTAGGAACATTTGTGAGTGTTAACCAATTCTTTTTATCAAAATATGTTTTGAGCTAAATTCCCTTATCCTGAAAAATTTCAAACCAAGTCTCATCTCAAAAGTAAAAAACTTAAATGCTAAATTATATTTCCCAAAATTAAACTCTCGTAAGACCTTGTCACTTGCGAGGATCTCAGAACTTACTAAATCTCGTTATCCAGAAGGGTACTAAAAACTTACTGCCGAGCATGTCTGGTACCTGCTTTCCTCACGGAGGGTTTCTCCGTAACAAACAAAATTTCTTGCCCATGTTTCAATCAAAGAAAACTTGTGAGTTTAAACATGGTGGTTGGTTTGCGGCCTTGACTTTGAAGGCGATTGCTCCTTTATTTCCCATGATAACTTCGATTTCAACTCGAAAGACCTTGTCTGATTATTAACTGACCACTTTCTCTGTCACCCTTATCACGGAAAATACCTCTGATCCATTCAAACCCAATACCATTCATTTGTTGCATTGTGCTCATGCATTGACATATATTGAACCTTTGTGTTTCACATGAATCCCAAAGCACGTCAATTGCCACCCACTCAGTGCACATGTTATTCTTTCCTGACTTAAACCACTGGCCTTGGCCTTGAGGTCTATTGCTCCTTCACTTGCCATGATAACTTTGATTTTCACTCGAAAGGCCTTGGTTGTCATTGGTTAACCACTTTCTCTGTCAACTTTATCATAGAAAATACCTTTGATCCGTTCACCCAACATCCTCTATCTATTGCATTGTTCATGAATTGACATATACCAAACCTTTGTATTTCACATGAATCCCAAAGCACGTTGATTGTTACCAACTCAGTGCGCATGTTTTTCTTTCCTGACTTATGCCACTTTGATGTGCTAGCGAGATCCCATTTTGTGCAATTGGAAAGCTGGTGGCAAATTTTGAAGTCATTTCTCACTTGTTCTAATCAAACAGACTCGGGAAGAGGAAGTAAACAAGACAAAAGGAACGGAGTAAAGGACAATGGAAAGAGATGATTCTTAACAAGAAAACTACAAGGTAGGAACTTATCAGATGTGGATACCAACTCTAATGACCATGACACACACCTTTAAATAAAGTGGCCTAATCTGTCAAGCAAGTCTGATGTTAAACTCTTGTTATACCCCTAAACCGTGAAACTGAGCTTCAATTCTCGGATTATCCAATATGATTCATGATCCTCATTCGACTTGTAGTGCCCGAAGGGTTTTCACCATCGAGCCTCTCTCATTTTGTTCTTTCTCTCAACTCACCATCGCCTTATGGTTCCTGTGAAGGTTTTCACCAATAAGATTCTTTTCTTCTTGTTTCCTCTGATTTTGCAGATGATAAGGCATTAACCATGGTAAAAACATCACATACTATGGGCATGTCTAAACTCAATACTCTCAAAGATTATCTGGGAGGTCTTTTTGAAATGTAATGTGGCTTTTGGACAGGTTTAGAAAGAAACGATATCGTAAAGGCTCAAAATAACTAAGACAATGAGGTTAATTTATTTATAACTTTTGGAATTCATTCCAAAACTTTGCCCCAATTTCTAAAACAAGAGAATTTTATTCTAAGAAAAACCACCCACTCTTAACTTCGTGGGATTATGAAATATTTTATTTGGTCCAACCAAACCGTAAGGCTGCCTACGTATCTTGCGGTGACAAAAATCATGTCGAACGTCGTTCACAAAGATACTTTATTGTTACTACTTTCCTTTTTCTTTTTCTTTTTTTCCTTTTTTACATTTTTTTCCTTTTTTCGTTTTTTTTCTTTTTAACTTTTTTTATCTCTATTTATCTCTTCTCTTTTTTTAAATTTTCCTTCTGGAATGAACTTTCTAAAATAAAACTATGGGGACATGAACTCTTCTGTTTTTTGTTGTTGTTTTTTTAGCTTGATTCCAAAAGAGGGGAGGTCAAAGAAATCAGCACAGGCTCAAAGGGGTGCCAAAGGGTATAAAGTGTTTGGATAGCTAAGAAAGGGCCTCCCAACCTCTATGAACACCAAGTATAACACATGAAACTTGAAAAATGAAAAATGAATATCATGCATAGCATTTTTTGCAGCATCGGCATTGGTATCAATGATATGCCTTCCACCTTATTCTCTTTCTTTAGTACCTTTTCAAGTATAGAACCCTCATTGGGTTATTCCCTCTTCACAATGAATATCCTTTGTCAATTCGGGAAAAACTTTCTTGACTTTATCTTGTAACTTGAGATGCACTTAAACTCAAAGTTGTTTGCTTCAAATTGTCTGGTGTGTACTCTCTTGTAACCAATTCCTGTCACCCTATTAACTTTCCAAATTATCTGCCTCAGTTTCAAACAGTTCGGGGTTCAAATGATCTTAAAATGTCCAAATCTGTCTTTATTTCCCTCAAATGTCCCTATCATCTTCAAAATTGTTCCATTGCTTTGTGATTAAACTAACTTTTAAGACCAGGCCTATAATTATGTGTGCATGTCAGGTCACTAGCGCTAGTAGGAAAATAACTATAAAAGGAAAAGAGAACTAAACAAAAATGACTAGAAATAACAAAAAACAGAAAATTGCATTAGACAGACGGTGAAAGGGTTTGAACAACAAGACAAGCAAAATAAATTGGGTACAACCCTAGAATAAACCTAGATAACACTAAATGAGTTACTACCATTGAAGGAACTAGGCAAAATAAAAAGGATAGAAGGGTTTGAGGCACAAGGTAATATCCAGATTACAACCCTGAAATAACCCGGACAACAGAAATGACAACAAAAAGAACCATCAAGACTCCTCGCTGGCTAGCCAAGAAAGGAGCATCTTTTCAATCACCAAGATCAACATCTTAGCCAATGAGTCCTGCATCAACAGTACGAGGACCTTCACAAGTCTCCATCATATTAACCTTAGCAAATTGCTTTTTGGGTCCCTTTTGCCGGCTCATTCTCAAGATCTGCTTATCTAGGAGCCCACTCAAGCTCAGTATAACCTAGCAGGCTTTCGGCAAAGGAGCCAAAGCCAGACAAGGAAAGATACCAACCCTACACCGAAGATAGAAGAAACACCCCCGAGGCGCAACGTACCCCGCAATGATCAAAGGATTGACCGAGACCAAAATCCTCTGGGACTTTTCAGTAGAGTTGGGTTCGATAGGTTCACCAAGCCGACGGAGGCATCTCACTTATCAGAGTACAACTTTAACATCGACGTATCAGACATTGTGTTCGCCATCAGTAAAATCAGAGACACCAGGTGGCCAAGGCCTGTACAATCAGATCCTTCACAGAGGAACCATAACATAGTGTGTGAATTTCACAACACACGCGGTCACATGACCGAAGCTTCCGACAACTCCGGGAAGAGGTAGCCCGACTACTCAACAAAGGTCACCTCCGGGAATTCCTTACCGACCGAGCCAAAAATCAATTACGGGAAAGAGAGTTGACCAAAAAGAACGAAGCAAATGATCCACATATCATCCATATGATCTTTTAGGGCGTCGGTGCTCTATAAGAACCCACGGTCATGAGAATAAAAACATACCTCGACAGGAAACACTGAACTCGAGGATCTATCCCAACCCCATAATGGCACACTGGTAACTTCTTTTCTTGTGAACACATTTCAAATTAAATGTGTACTTGTAGGTCTAGGTAGCTTGGCCAATATTATCAGATCGAAGCTGACAGAGAAGCTCAGACTGCTTCACCAAATTATGTCCGCCTTTCAAAATCCTCAATGGACTCAACATGGTGAACAAAATAACGAAAGGGGAAATCGCCATACTAGTCAATGTGGCCGGCACAAACCAAAACACTAGTATCTCCATCGTCAAAGGGGCTGAAGAATAAACAAACAGTGAAATAGCGACCACGAGTCATGTTCTTGGCTGTACCCGAACGAACAAAGCAGGGGATCATACCGCATCCTTATCACAAGCGATTGAAGCATATCAGGGCTCGAAACACTGTCGGCACATTCTACACTAAGGTATGACCGTTTCCTTTTTCTTTCAATTACATTCTACACTACGTGAGCACATGATTTTTGCCATATATGAATTACTCCTATAAAATCCAAGGAAATAGATTTTTGCCATTTTATAGGATTTTTGTAGAATTTTACTAATTATTTGCATTTTTGTGCACATTTAATTTCCATTAAAAATCATGAAAAATGCCAAAATACCATGCATTGCATTTAGGTTGTGTTTATTGCATTTTTAAGGCTAACTAGTTAATTACTTGTTTATTAAAAAATAAAAATCACAAAATGGTTCATTTTTGCATCTTTTTAAGGATCAATGAATTTTATAAATTTTAAAAAATTGGTTAGTTTTAAAATTTAGATTAATTTAGGTTTTTGATTAAAGAAAAGGAAAAGAAAAGAAAATCAAAAACAAAATAAAGGAAAATAAAAGAATTGGACAAAAGGGGAGTGTGTGTTTAATTTTATTGGGCCAAAGCCCAAATTTTCAGCCAAAATCTTACCCGGTCCGACCGAGCCCAGTCCCTTCAAACCGGTCCAGCCTTACCCCATACCAAACGACACCGTTTCGAGGTCTTCATCCTCACAGCCGTTGATCTTATGTGATTCAACGGCTGTGAACTAGGCACCCATATTATATTTAACTGTCTGAATTAGACCCCCCTCCCATTTCCAATCCCCCTCATTTCGTCTCTCAACTTCTGAGAGTCCAAACCCTAGCCGCCCTCTCACACCCTCACCGTCTCTGCCCATCACCGTCGCCGAAAATCGCTCTACGGTGGCAGCACCACTCCAAACCTCCCCAAATTTTCACCAGTCAGTCCCCGTCCTCTCCTCTTTTCAAACCCCTAAACCAATTCCTTCAAATCCCCACCAATATCCTATTATTTTAGATCTAAAGCACCAATCTCAAAAATCCTAACTCACACAAACCGCCCCAAACTCACACCCTATAATCACCAGGCCTCCCCAAACCTAAAACCCTTAACAATTTCCCCAAACAATCTCTGGAACTTGTCGAATCCCAAATTTAGTTTTGACCTAATTTCTGATTTTGGGATTTCTTTGAAGTTTTGTTTGTCTTGGTTGGAAGCTCGCCCAAATAGGTTATTCTTGACCAGAATAATCGTTTGGGTTAGTTTCTAGCCTCGTCGAAGCATTCTGTGCCTGGCCAGCCTTCCGCATTTGCTATTGTTGATCGTCTGGTTGATTAAATCGGTACTCCCTGGCCTTTAGTCATTGATTCATCTTTGTTCTCTTCTGTTTTTGTTTCTTGTGATATCTTCCTCTCAGTTCTTGTTTAGTTGCATGGTAGGTTTTTGTGTGTCATCTATTTTGTTTTCATTTTGGGGATTCAGATTAGGATTTTATCAAAAGTCTAATATCAACTAGTTGATGTATGAAATAAGTCTATTTCCAATAGTAATTTCTTATTTTCAATTTATGATAGAAGAATTTAGGTGTAGTTCAATGTTCAAATTGCATTGTTGTTGGTTATTTGAGCATGTTTAGTTGTTAATTCTATTTTAGAATGCATCAATTTAACCATTCTGGTTGCTAGAACCATTCCAGTATTTGTCAAAGATCCATTTGAGGTTCTTTATCTAGCTTAGTTCATTATGAATTGATTTCGTGTTAGAAGTTTAGGTTCATTCACCAGTTTCAGATACTTCTTTCAACTTTGAACTTTGGTTTGCTTTCAACCCGTTTGTAGATATTAGTTTTCTTGTTTTCTGTTTGTCTAGTAAGTAATTATTAGGAACTCTTAGGGCGTTAAATGAGCAATTGAAAACTTGGAGGTTTAATTTGAGATTAGAAGACCGGATTTCCTTATAGGAAGCTTCTAAAATCTGGGCAGCTGGCCCAATTTTGGCCATCACGAGTATTGGAGCCAATTAACGGCTGCTAGCTGTCCCAATTCTATTAAAAAAATGTCTTTTGAAGGAATAATTCCCATTCTGTTTTCAGCAGCACATGGCACCCAAAAGGCTATATATAGACCTTTCTTTCACTCAAAAAATTAGAGATTTATACCAAAAAAAAAACTCAAAGTTTCTACATCATTTTTGGCTGAAAACTGGTTGGAATTGCTCTTTGGTTATCCCTGTTAGAAGAACTTAAAAGTTTTGAAAGATCTTTGGTTTGCTGGGTCTAAAGAGTCTTTAAAAGGAGGTTGAATCCTGCAGTGATTTGTTGCTTGGCTCCTGTTTTGCTACTGTTGAATCCTCACTCTCTTTTGCGTTAATACAGGTATTCCTTGGACTTTGAGTAATAGGTGAATTGCAAATCTGAAACGTGTAATCAAGTGTGGAGACTTAAGGATGAACATTAGCTTTGCTGAAAGTTTAGTCATATGGTCTTTACCCGAATTTCTATGTTCGCAGACCGTAAATAGAGTCAACTTCCTCGATTCGGGATTTTAACCGGTGACTTGGGAGACCATAAATTATCCCAAGTGGTGACTCTGATTTTTTTAAATAAATAATCCTGTTTCGATTGTCACTTAAATTGGAAAAAACTCCCTTATATCCTTTTGGGGGTGGTAAAAAGGAGGTATGACAGCTCTGGCGATTCTGTTGGGGATAACAACCCCAGAACTTCTGGTTCAAGGTTCAAGAATTCAAGCTTTTTTATGATTTTTATTTGGTTTTATTTATTGTTCATATTATCGTATTTGTGGACCTAATGTGTTAAATTCTTTTTATTTACCACTTTGATATTATTTGAATTGTATATAACTGTCTTCTTACGCCACCCCTCCAAGTCTTCTAAAAATGGTGCACACATTCGCGTGACCCACTTTTTATGTTAGAAGTTATACCAAATAGAACGAGGTTGGGCCAACAACAAGGCCGGCTAGACTTTTGTGCTCCCGGTACGTTGCCCCCTTTTCAGCTCGAGTAGTCCGCTCAAATAAGCCAGGTCAAGAACACAACCCCAGGTTTTAACTTAGAATAACATAACCTCATGTCTAATCCCTAGTAGGCGCGTTTGTTTGCATCATGTGCATTTGACTTTGGTAACTCAACACAGGGGTTGGGTCTGTCTTCCTAGTAAATCTTAAGTTCTTGGCTTTGCAGGGTCTTAGCCAAATCTTGCATTTTAGCCACCTTTAGCTACATAGGTTAGTTTTAGAAAAAAATCACAATCATGACTTGCATGTGTCCAACAGGAAGAGTTATTATATCACATAGCGTTCTAGGTCTTTAATTTATTTGGTTTTAATTTTCTCATACAGGTGCGGGTTTACTTACCAGAGTTTGAGCATGATAGACACCTCGGGACCATCCAGTCAAGATCTCTCATTCATGAGTTGCTTAAGGAGATTTTTTTATGTTTTGAGTGTGTTTTCTTTTTATGTCGTCTTTTACTTTCTAGTTTTGTACAGTAATGAAGAGTCCTTTGTTATTGTACTTCCTTTTTTTTATATTTGAAAAATGTATTGTAAATCAAAAATTCAAAAAAGAGATTTTGCGTTTTTATATTTCCATTAGAATTTCTTTTAGAAATACTACTCCTAGAAATTAAAAAAAAAATAAAAATTTTGAGGTGGTTTTTCCTTTAGGAAATTAATATCTAGAACTCAAAATAAAAAATTGCTTTTATATTTCCTTTAGTATATTAAGACTCAAAATTCAACAAAAAAAAAAAGAATTTTCTTTTAGTATCTCTTTAAAAGTTTTCTTTAAGATATTAATTCCAAAAATCCAAAAAGATTTTCTTTTGAGGTTCTTCTTTGGGAAATTAATAAAAAATGAAATTCCTTTATTTTCACTAGAACTTTAGGATATTGTACATCTTTTGTTTATCTTTAAAGTTTCTTTCTTATGTAATCAAAAACTGAAATCCAAAAATATTTTTTTATCTTTTTCACTTCTCGTTCTGAAATCTTTCTTCAGGGATATCAAATGAAAATTCAAAATATTTTTCTTTGGTTTATTCTTTGGATTCCCTTCCTAAAAAGAGAATAAAAAAATATTTTTTCTCTTCTAAGATTTTTCCTTAATAATTTCTCATAGAGTATTTGTTTCAAAAAGAACGGAAAAAAACAAAAAAAATGTGCTCATGTTTAGAATTGTTTATAGAACATTAAGTCTAGAAAATTAAAAAAAATTGCTTCTTTTATTTCCTTTTTCTCATCAGAGCAGTCATTAAGGTAAGAAAGAAAGAAAAAGAAAAGGAAAAGAGAACGTTAGTTTGTTCCCGATCTTTCCGAACTACGCAAAGATCTGATTTATGCGGCGTCATGATACGTAAGCAACCTACATAGGGTTCGATCGAATTATTTTTTTTATTATTAAAAGAAAAGGGAAAAAGGGAAAAAAAGAAAAGAAAAAAGAAAAAAAAATGAAATTATGGGATGTGAGAAAGAGAGGGAAAAAAAGTGCGATAATTAGGAAAAAAAGGAAGGGAAATGTGCAAGTCGAGAAGTGCTAGAAAAGAAAAGAAAGAGAAGACTGAAATGAATAAATTGGGATGATGCCATATGACCTTCATACCCTCGAAGTCATATTAGAACCGATAACTGTGACTAAGTGCATTGCACATAATGTGAGATTATCTTATGTTAAATACTCTAACACTAACATGATGACTTCATTTTTTTCATTTTTTTATCTTCATTATAGCAGAAGGGTGGTTGGTTTGTGGTTCTTAAAGTGGTAACTCTTCTCTAGAACATAAGGTCGAAAGGCAGTGGTAGAAGGCAACGGAATTGAGTCAGTTGGTACTAGTGCCCAAAAGCAATTGGTTGAACAGAGCAATGAGTTGGGTGAAGAGGTAAGGATGTTAAGACAACACTTGGCGGACATGTATCAGGCTTGGATGACTGGGAAGGCACCACCCCCGCCACCACCTAGCTTCTTAGATGCTACCCTTACCCAAACTCCGGTCATAGTGCTAGATGGCAGCAACATTTACTTGCCCTTTTACTGGTCAGGATCAAGCTAGTATAAAAACAGAGTAAACATTAGGAGAAGTTTGAAATCTCTCATAGAACTTTACTAAAATTCGTTAAGATTGAAGAGGAAGACCATGCACGGATAGGAAATATTTTGACTTAGGATAATCACACAGAAGAAAGAAGAACTACTGCTAAATGAATACAAACAATTGAATTTACAGATGAACAGGAACAAGGTAGTAAGTACTGCACAAAGAAGCTTACCTTATCAAGGACATGCAATCCCTAAAATCAACGCATGACTTCGAGTTTCATAATTATACAAACACATGACTTCGAATTTCAGAGATCCGCAGCAAAAAATTGCAATTTCAAAGGTTTTCTTCTATTTTTCAGATAGGTATAAAAAAACACTTTTTAACACAAGAAAAGTAACAAAATTGTTAAAGATTTGACACTTAATTTGTCAAATATCAGAAGAAAGTAATCACATACCTCTGAGAACAAAACCCCTTTGCAAAAATAGGAAACCCTCGACTGAAAACCTACGCTGCTGAGGTCTCAGCCTTTGTTGAGGACCGTCGACTGAAAAAATGGAGGTGCTGAAGTCTCAGTGTTTGTGCCTTCGAAGAAGAGGAAGAGAAGAAATGGGAAGAACAGTGGAGAAATTAGGGTGTTTGTGCCCTAATGGTTAGAAAGGTCTTTTACATAGGGTAATTTAATTTTGGGTACGGAAATTTAACGACAGAATAGCGACGGACCGAAATTCTGTCGCTAATAGTAATTAATGAAATTATATTTTAGGAAATTAGCGACGGAATATTTTGTCGCAGATAACTTTCGAATGCCTTGATAAGTAAAATGAATTCTGCGACGGATTATTGGACGTTAAATCCGTCGTTAAGTTTCAATATTTTTTGTCGCCCAGCATTCGTCGCTAATTTTGTAGCCAAAATAAAGGCACTAATATTTAGCGCCAATTTTAGCAAGGAATTTAAGTTTTTGTCGCTAATTTGTCGCTATATTTGGTACAAATTATCGTCTAGATTATTTGGCGACAAAATACAAATTTCATCATTAATCCATCGTTATTTAGCTACGGAATATCACTTGTCGCTAAATTCCGTCGTTAAGCGCTGTTTTTTTGTAGTGATGTAATATTGTGCTCAGACCTTTCCTAGTAAACCTCTTTCCTCCTTGTGTGCCTTATAGGATTTAAGAAACCACTCCACTTCCCTTGTTGACATTCTCATGATCCCTTTATACTGTTAAACACTTCCCAAAACACATATCAATAACCTTAATACATATTCAATTCAGAAAGAGCTGCTGGCCCGAACAACAACTTGAAATCCTCCTAAATTCTTCAACAAAAACTTCTTGTTTTCCTTATAAGTGTATTACTCCATCCTTAATAAGTAACTCACTTTATTCCCAATATTGCAGCTACCAATAGTGTTTGTTGGTATTGTGGCTTAAGAGCTATCATGTTAAACATGTTTGGTTCTTAACAAGTGTTCATCCTCTCTCACTACATTTCAAATATTTCCCTTTGTCCTTTGGGTAGATTGTGTTGTTTTGCCCTTTTTGTTATCCCTTTCGATCTAGCCAATACATTGGTAGTATCTTTTCTTTGTGATTGGGACATTCATTCCCATTCCATTTTGATATAATGCATAGTAGATTGCCTTATTGTGCCACGCACTTGTCTGCAGCCCATGGACTAGTGGTATCATTGTGTCTGGTTTGTTGAGTTTATCACACCACTATTTCACCACAAGTAGTCTCACTTTCCATTGTAATATGTAGATATGAACTCCCTCTAAATATTCTAGTTGATATTTAGTGTCACCCAAGTAGGTATCATTACGGTTAGTCCTTTATACCTTCTATTAACACTTGTGCTCCAGGCAAGTCCACCATTCTGATACGAATTATGTTGCGATAACCATGGACATCTCAATTTATATATTTTCTTCCCATTTCTTCTCACTTCATTATTCCTAGCTAGTGAATAGCCACACACTATTCCACATGTTATGTGGTCTTTTTCCTTATTTTTTTTATCCCGCTCACCTCTTAACTCTTGTTAGGATATCTGTGGGAAAGTGTGTTCATCGTCATATCACTTAACACTTCTTTGCTTGTAAGATTCTTTAGAGTCTCTCTATCAAGCCCAAATACCCTCTTGGGATATTATAGCATCACATTTATTTCTCTCACTCATTTCGCCTTTCTTAACTCTTTGGTACTTTGGTTAAATAACATATCTATGATTAACCCATTATAAAAACTCGCAACCTTCCACATTTGACCTATAGTACTTCCTTAGTTTCCATTGTTCATGACCCTCTAACAAGTATAAAATCCCTTTACAAAAATACTCTTATTTCTAGGATCGTTGACCCTATCATTCACATTGCCCTATATGAAGAATTTACCTTCCTTAACCTTCCACCTTTTTTGGGGGGTACTAGTGGTCTATCATTAGCATATCCTTTCAGATAATCACGTTATCCATTATCACCTTTCTAGACTACGCATGTCTTCAACAAAATATTCAAACATCATAGCTACATGGTCTTACTATTGTTTCGTTGTATTTAAGTGGCCTTACTATGGCCCTTCCTCCCCCACTTAGGGCGAATTTCTCGGATTTTGACACAAGACTTGAATTTAGCAACTGCATGGACATATGTTTCATATCTCTATCCCTCACTTATATGTTCGACTATTAGGGAGATTGAACTCACCATTGTATTAACCTTATAAGTTCTCTGCTCTTATTCAACCACACAGACTTGGGATTCCATTTTCTCATGTCAATATCCTTTAGGAGTGTAACACAACTTCATACACTTATGGGATTCTTATAACATTCATAGCACAAGGGCCTTCTCATTATGGGTTCAATTGACTCTCATGTCATGACTTCTTGTCTCACGTGAGAGACCTACATGTTTGTCATTACTCTCCTGGTCATGCCTTACATGTATCACGTGCTTATATAACAAATTTTTCTTTAACACCTTAGGATAATATGCATGCTTCCTACACTATCAACAGGTGCCATATAAGCTCGCCTCTCATTTATCAAGTCAATGTCTCTTTGGAGGTGGGTGATCAATTTTAACACTTTTCTCATATAAAGTATGCTTTTGATACTATGTACGTATCTCATATATCTATACAATTTGTTCAACATGATACATGTGCCATATCAATAATATTTAGGCATTTCCCATTGGTCATTCCATATGACAACATTACTTGAAATAGACGAAAGAGCGTTTAAACTTATCTCGAATCTCAACGCACGAGTTAGAAGACAATATTATAGTCAAGCTTTATCACACGATCTGGAGTGTTGAAGAAGGGTAACATTCCTAAATGTCCATGTAGCCTCCAAATTATAGATGTGGTCGACAACACACCGATAAGAAGAACTCTACTAGACACGGATCTGAGACATCCTGGGACACTTTAAAACCTTAGGCTCTGATACCAAGTTTGTCACGCCCCAAAATCCGAGGAGCGCGACCGGCGCTCAACCGAGTAAACCCGACTGAGCAAGCCTGTTAGGTTCCATCCTACCCAAATTCGTCTTTGAATAAAGATGAAATGTACACCATTAATCAAATTCAATAAACATGTCATTAACAATTCCAATTCATTTTCATTAACAACTTCGTTCACTATTTTGAAGATATTACAAGTTTTATACAACATTGCCAAACATCAATATTTTCACTTTAATTCCAATACCCGACATTACCCACAACCTGTCTATGGAGCCTTTAAATACAACTTAAGAATAATATGGAAGTGCCGCCAACAAGGCTCTGGCTATACCTCAAATACAATGTACATGATAAACATATGAAACAGGACTCCGAAACGAAGTGGGGCTCACCAAGTCAGCTGAAAGGATGATGCGGGTTGTCTCATTTGAGACATATACTTCAATCACCATTTCATTCCCTTTTTCTGAAATTCAATATCAGCACATTACCACCATGTGTGCGGCATGGGGTCCGATCACGTCCCGATCGGCTATACCGCCTTACCTAGGCGTTGTTCCATTCTCATTAATCATCTCATTTGAATGTTTATTTCAAATCTATCATATCAAATCATTGGCACTTAAGGCCACAATTATCACATCATACTTGGCACTAGGCCATATTTCATAACTCTCATTCCACATCACTTTCACTTTCAACATCAAACTTGTAATTTAAGATAATGGGCACATACAAGAACAATTCAAGTTATTAAAAAGAGGGGAATTCTCATGATTCGGCATAATAATCACAATTTAACTTGACTTGAAATCTAGGTAATTTAGCATATAGTTCACATTCTTCACATATTCCCAATTACCAAGAATAGCACATTGAACATATTGAGACACACCTTTCACATATAGTCTTGCAAAACCAAATCCTTTGAAATAACAAATACTACATAAATTAAATTCCGGACTTACAACATATGTAAGGACACCATGGGAGCTCAATTTCTAAGAAGAGGGGGTTTTAGCCATACATACCTTATTTAAGCTTTCCTTAAGTTACTACGACGTTCCAGAAATTCTAGCAATCCCAATCTATTTTGAGATATAACAAAATTGAACACAAATTAAGAAGGTATTCATGGTTTCAGCTCATTTGAGCATTTTATCATATACTAGTTGAGCATCTTGATTTCAAATCTCTTTTACAAGATTTCCTTCATTCCCCAGCTCAGTCTTTACTTATTTATGTTCAACGATCTTCCCACAAACCTAATTTATACATGCATGTATACATAATACTATTACACCCAAGAATCATACCTCAATAACCCACCTCACAATCTCTACAACACCAACAAAACCTAGGTTAGGCACTTATGGCTTCCAATCACCATCCCATGAGTTTTAACGTATATATCATACATAAATAATCACCATAGAGTAGTTAGAGATGATAGACATACCTCTTGTAGTAAGAATCTTGAGAATCCCCACTTTTAGTGTTCTTGATCAATTTAGGAATTTGAATGGGAATCTATGAATTTTCAAGATCAATCCTTGTTAATATAAGTGTTTAGGAGTAGTAATCAACTCAAAATACTCCAAAAATATTACCTTGGATCATAGGAGGGAAGTATGGGATGGATTCCCCTTGATAGAGCAAGCCGTAGCTCAAACAAATGACTTAGAGACTCTCCATACCCGGTCTTGGGGTATTTATAGGGCTGCTAGTTGCGCGACCACGGTCAAACCGTGCCCGAGATGCGGTGGCCGTGCTCGTACCGCGGTCGGACCGCGTTCGGAGGCAGAAACTATCAGTTTTCCCGCTGTCGCGCCGTGGACGCACGTCTAACACAGGTCCGGTAAAATGGTCATAACTTTCTGTATATACCTCCAAATGACAAACGGTTTGATGCGTTGGAAACTTGACTCAAAGTAATTTAATTTTATAGGTTGTGAATCACACAACACCTTATATAACTGGAGATATGATTGTCCAATGTGTGGTCTTGTGCGTACTCATTCACAACTTTAGTCCATTATGAAATTTTTCAACTTGGCTTAGAATTAGGACTCTCCTTAGACGCCAAATCACTTATAATATGACTTATACACTTATTAAAATATCCAATTTATATCCATTATATCATGAATCCTCACTTGCACACAAAATAAAATAATTAGCCTACCTTGTCACCACAAAATCATAAATTACTTAGCAAAATTTTCTGGGGCTTTACACTTCATCACCAATAATGAACAATAAATAAAGAACAATAAATAGAACACAATAAATATAAGTAGTGAGATCAAGAGAATATGTTATGTTAGGGAGTAGAGAGAATGCTCTTGTATATTCAGTGTTATGTATCCAATCTCCTACAAAATGGCAAGGATCCACTTTATATATGAGGGGGAATCCCAATATAGTACAAATGCATTTATTACAAAGATATGGGGCTGGTACAACCATTTAATGCCATGATACGGGTTTGAACTAGCCTAATAGACTTTGTCAGCTCTAGTCATGTGCCCTGGGAACCTTATATCGATACCCCGTAGTTGCTGGTTAACATTGCCTTGAGGCCGATCATTGTTTATACTGCCTCGAGGTCAATCACTGAGAACCCACGGGGTCGAAAAAATGAGCTGAGCTTCGAGCCTTCTAGGGGCGGTCATTACGAGGCGCCTTAATGATCATAAAATCGGACCACTGATTTTTACCGTACACGGATAGTCCTCGCGTTTCTTGGAGTGAAACAATAAGAATGACTTTGATATTTATCTCCTTGAGATTCTCGCGATGATGTTATACTTATGACGTAAGCCTTCGGGATAATTGAAGAGTCCCATCGGTTCGTCTTTCCAGAATCATTCAATGTACCGCCAGTTTATATTCTTCAAAGCAATAATAACTCTACCGGTCTGTTTCCCAAAATGCATTGATTGCACCCGCCGGTACATTTTCCGAAGACTTTGATTGCGTTGTCGGTTAGGCTGCCACCCTTTCTATAAATGAAAGTTTTCCTAAACCAAAACATCATTCAAACGTTGTTCAACAGCTTTACTCCTCTCTTCTCTTCGTCCTTATACAATGATATTTCCCATGTTTGAAGCCCGTGGCCATAAGGTCACACGGTAGTGTTCTCATCAGTTATGCCATGGCCCTTTCCCTGAAATTTCCCCTACTGAGTGAGATATGCACTGGTTTGTTGTTTTTGTTATCTGCCCAAAATAATGAGAGAGAAATCTCAAATTATCTTTGCATTAAAGGATATGCGAACTATGAACTTCTACTCATGTGTCTTAACTACCCGGGTTGGCACTTCACTCCTTTTAATTTCCGTGGAGTGAGGTGGTGCCATCAACTAACTGTTTCATCCCGCACCGGTGCAACTTCTCAAGAAGTGGCTTCACAATAGTTGTGCTTGAGAGACCCACACTTGCCAGATTTTTCACCCAGCCACTTCTTCATATTTTTCTGCTTCTTCATCTTTTTCTACTTCTTCTTCATCTTCTTCTTCTTCTTCTTCTTCTTTTTCATCATTTTATGCTTCTTCTTCAATCATAAAGATACCATTTGAAAGACCGAGATGAGGCCCCCGATAAAATGATTCTCCAAGATACTATCCCTGAGGATGTACTCCCGAGATCAGATTAGGCTTATAGTTGTTGTGCATATATTTTATTGTTTCTTTGTTTCTGTGTATGGACCCTTCATGGGCTTTCTTAACAATGTGTAAGGACCCTTCGTGGGCTTTTTTGATCATCGTTTACTAATGAAAAAGTGTTTCTTCAAATTTTTACCTGATTTATGCCGAATGTCCTTTTATTTGCATTTGTGAAGAGTCTGAGTGCATGACTCTACCGATCGGTCTGAATACTGGGCCCGGGTGTAGGTATTTCCCCGGTTCTTGATTAGTTAATACAATATCCCGTGGAGCCCTTTCTCGTTCCTCGAATTGAGACCGGATTGAATTGATACAAGCTTAGGTCGTCGGGACCCCCAACTTCGAGTTGAGTGAGAGTAGGGCTTCAAATTTTTAGAACGAAACTTTATCCTTTCAACCTTGTCGATAGTCCTCGAAGGGGAACTTGCTCGGATGCCTGAGAATAAAGATAGCCCTTAGGCTTTCGAAGGCAATCCTCAAGTGAGAGTTCGCTCAAGCTCTGGCGACCTGAAAACATGTTTTGAACTTGGAGTGAAGATAGCCTTAAGGCGTTATAGATAGATCCCGAACGAGGGTACGCCTGGATTCGGATAGCCCATAGATTAAAGTAACCGAAAAGACGTTTAACTTGATCCGAAGGCGAGAAATAGACCTAAGGCTTTATCAGTAGTTTTCAAGTGAAAATTGGCTCGAACTCAGGTAGCTCGAGGGCCAAAGGATCGGGCAAATGACCCACATTTGCAATAGCAGAAATCCTCGAAATAGGGTACCACCTCGAGGTCAGACCTGTATGAGTAGATTTTTAGAGATTATCTTCTTTTTGACAGAAGTCCTCGAGATCGGATACCATCTCGAGGCTTGTAATGATATCAGTGGCTCTTTAGAGCCTATCTTCTTCTTAACAGAGGTCCTCAAGATCGGGTACCATCTTAAGGCTTGTAACGATATCAATGGCTCCTTAGAGCGCATCTTCTTTTTGTTAGAGATCCTCGAGATCGGGTACCATCTCGAGGCTTTTTATGATATAAACATCCCCTTAGAGCCTATCTTCTTCTTGACAGAGATCCTCGAGATCGGGTACTATCTCATGGATTGTTATGATACCAATGGCTCCTTCGAGCCTATCTTCTTTTTGATAGAGGTCCTCGAGATTGGGTACCATCTCGAGGCTTGTAATGATACCAATGGCTCCTTAGAGCCTATCTTTTTTTTTGACGGAGATCCTTGAGATCGGGTACCATCTCGAGGCTTGTAATGATACCAATGGCTCCTTAGAGCCTATCTTCTTTTTGTTAGAGCCTCAAGATCGGGTACCATCTAGAGGCTTGTAATGATATCAATGGCTCTGAGCCTATCTTCTTTTTGACAGAGATCCTCGAGATCGGGTACCATCTCGAGGCTTGTAATGATACCAATGGCTCATTAGAGCTTATCTTCTTTTTGAGAGAGATCCTCGAGATTGGGTACCATCTCGAGGCTTGTAATGATATCAATGGCTCCTTAGAGCCTATCTTCTTCTTGACAGAGGTCCTCGAGATCAAGTACCATCTCGAGGTTTGCTGATGCGGGGGTCTTTGATCCCCAAAATGTCATACGGAAGTGTTAATTCCATGACATAGTTATGAAACGACTGAGGCAGTTCTGCTGGTACATATTCCCAAAGTGAAATTGGTTTTTTCAGTATTTTTAATTGGCCTCTAAGGCAGGCGTATAGTCACCGCTTTTTCTATATATAGGGTTGTTTTCCCTCCTTTGAGGATTCCGCTATTCTGAGTAGTTATCCTCCTTCATAGAGTTCTTCTTTCCTGCGTTAGGTCCTTCATCATTTCAACTTTGAAGCCCTTGTTCAAATTCCCGCTCCAATTCCCTAGTTTTACCATAGTTATGGCTGCTACGCTAGGGTCCGCTTAGCAAGGAGAAGGGGGTTCCACCTCTAGTTCCCGCCTGGTTGGTGGTGCGCCGCTGGTGCCAAGTGAACCAACCTCGGGACATTTTGTTTCGTGGGGGGACTTTTCTCTAGAAAAACCTCCCAATGTTCGGGGTCAATGGGAGTATGCCTCGAAGTTTATTTCTTTAATAGGATAGGGGCACCTTAAGTTAGTGAGGAAAGAATGTGGATGGGGGGAAATGGTAGTACTGCGGGTACCTTCCTCGAAAGGAGCATCATGGATCATGTTGAGGGTATTTTGAATGTATAGACGTACCCCTTTACGCTGGAACCCCTTGATAGGGTCGTGCTCGACTTCTGTCAAAAGTACCAGGTTATCTTGGCACATGTTCATCCGTCATTTTGGAGGATAGTATTGATGATGAGGTTCTTTGCAGAAGAAGTAGGGCTTGAGTTCACCCTTAGTCATCTCATCAAGCTGCACCAACCTTTTCTCCACTGAGGTCTGCTAACCCTATGATGTCGATCCACCACGCCCTTTGTTATCGATGATGTAGAAAATAGGTATTGGGGATGAATGAGTCAATTCATCGGAGTACGGACTGTTGATATTATCCTCGTGGAGTTTCTGCCATTTCTTAAGGAATGGAATTTTACACGTAAGTGGTACACTTGTGCCTTCGTTGTTTTGCTTATGGTGGAGGTAGGCTCCATAAATGCGCCTTTCTCTCCCTTTCTACAGCAATTCCATGGATGCCATACGAGGTCCCCAATTTGACGGATTGGGCTTGGAAGTTGGCGACCCACTCAACTTACGATGAGCGTAAGTGGCGAGCGTTGTCTTATGGTAGATGGGATGCAAAACACCACGGTACGTGCTATGTGATTTGCTCCTTTTTTGAATAGAACTTTCTTTTTTATGCATACTAACTGCGTCATCGTAGGAATTGGGGAGTTCTTTGAGGCAAGATTGTGCCCTCTCGGAGAGGGAGAATGATCATCAGCTTTAGGACCGAGGTACAATAGTAATAAGTAGAAAGGGCCTTCATAGGGCGACGACGATTATAGCAATACAAGTCCAGACCGGAGGCTCAGAGAGGGTGTATCAGCCGAGCCTACAGCGCCAGTGATCTCTGTTTTTAGAAAAATGATCCCTCCTCTACTGCCATCTTCTTTTCTCGTCGAAGGTACCTCGAGGAACGAGGGTTCTCTGCCGCAGACTTCTTCTCCCATCGAAGGCACTTCGAGGGATGTTCGAAGCCAGGGGCCGTATGTATCGAGCGGTTGTATCCCAACATGGAGCGGTTCTATTGGGGTTGTTGGAGCTAGACCACTAGAAGTGGGCTCGACTTTTGAGGAGGCTTAGCGACTCTTTTCTGTGGTTAGTTTTGGCTGATTGCATTGGTTTTATATTTTTTGCAATTTTTACTCTCTTATCGAGTTTCTCCTTCATAGGCTTTTAACAAGATCAAGTTAGAGCTGCTTTGTCATGAGACCAAACTACGAAAAGCCGTGGATGGGGAGAAATCCCTCATGCTTCTTAGCGATGAAAGAGAAGACGAGTTGGCACACTTGCGGTATGAGGCGAGTCAAAGTCTGAATTACAAAAGCTACCTCGAGGAGCAGGTAATTTTTATTTCAAGGGAGTGTGTGTTTCTTCTTCTACCTTCTGAGGCTAATGTTTTGTTTACTTCAGTTGCAGAAAAAGACGGAGGACCTGGAACGCCTTTGGAGCGATGTTGGTCAAGCCAAGTGTGAGCGTGATGAGCTAAAGGCTCGGGCGAACACCCAGGCTGCGGCTAAGAAGGATGTTTTGGCCAAGGCTTCTGTCACGCCCCAAAACCCAAGGGCGACTGGCTCTCAACCGAGCACGCCCAAATGAGCAAGCCTATTAGGTTTCATTCTACCCAAAATTAATTTATGAATAACCAGGAGATGAACTCCATAAATCCTACTTTATGACCATTAAATTGACAATTTTTATCTATCTTTCATTAATAGTTCAACCATACTAACCAAATTATTACAATTAATAGATACGAAGGAAACTTCTGCCAAATAACAACATATCTAGTCCAAATTTTCAATACGCAACACCACCCACAACCTGTATACGGAGCCTCTAAATACAACTGAAGAGTAATGTGGAAATGCCGGCAACAAGGCTCCGGCTATACCTCAAAATACAAAGTACATGATAAACAACGGTACATGACCCCAAAATGAAGTGGGGCTCACCAAGTCAGCTGAAAGGGATATGTGTCACTAGCTGCGACCAACACTGCCTGCTATGGAACCACCTACATCCATTTAAAGACGTAGAGCCCCCGGTAAAAGGGACATTAGTGCCATCGAATAGCACTAGTATGTATAACTAAACACCATCTCATTAGAAAGAACAACCACAAAAGAACAAAGAAATCATAAGGATTCAACAAAAGCTTCAAACAATCAGTACATCATCAAATAAAAGGAATCACATAGCTTTAGTTTGGGTCATTTAATATTGTTCATCATCATTCACAATACCACCGCTTTCTTGAGCGGAGTCTGATCATGACCCCATTAGCTAGGTTACCTCATTTGAGACATTTACCTCAATCACAATCTCATTCTCACTTTCTGAAATTCAATATCAGCACAATACCACCATGTGTGCGGATGGCATCCGATCACGGCTCGATCAGCTAGGCTGCCTTACCAAGGCATTGTTCCTTTCTCATTAATCATCTTATTTCAATCTTTATTTCACATATATCAATTCATAGGCACTTAGGGCCACAATTATCACATCATACTTGGCACTGGGACACATTTCATAACTCATATTCCACATCACTTTCACTTTCAATATCAAACTTGAAATTTAAGATAATGGGCACATACAAGAGCAATTGAAGTTGTAAGTATAGAGAGGAATTCTCATGATTCGGCATAATAATCACAATTCAAACTTGACTTGAAATCTAGGCAATTTAGCATGTAGTTCACATTCTTCACATATCCCCAATTTCCCAAGAATAGCATATTGAACACATTGAGATACACCTTTCACATATTATCTTGCAACACCAAATCCTTTGAAATAACAAATACTACATAAATCAAATTTCGGACTTGCAATATATGTGGGGACACCATGGGAGCTCAATTTCTCAGAAGAGAGGGTTTTAGCCATACATACCTTGTTCAAGTTTTCCTTAAGTTTCTACAATACACCAACACCTATAGCAATAACAATCTATAAAGAGATAGCTGGAATCGATTAATAATTCGGAAGATTACCCATGGTGTAACTCTCTTAGGAATTTCATCAAACACATAACATGTGAAGTAGTTTACAAGGTCTGAAAATGGAAATTCCTTCTTCCCTCAACCAATTTTAATAGGAACTACCAAAATTAGTTCTTTAATATCACATACTACAACTTAATCACACATGCATGGCCTATTTCTAATCCCAACAATATATTTGAACCCTTAACCTCTTAAATGAAATCTTGGAAGAAGGACTTACCCGGATGGAGGACAATCAAGTGGTTATCTTCCTTGATTCTTGAAAACTTGAGCAAGATTTGGGTGATTATGAAGCTAGACTACTTCTCTCTCTTTCTCTCTCTAAAATCAATAGAAAATGAATCCAAATGAAGCCCCAAAGCCTATATATTAAAATGGGGTCGGGTTATAAAAATAGGAAAAATAACCCTTCAAAATCGGGTCTGTGGTCGTATAATGGACCGCAGAATAGGAATGTGGGTCGCAAAATGCATTGGAGAACTAGTGCCCAAAACTGGGATACACTGGTATAGTTTGCAACAAGATTTGCGGTCGCAGATCAATTATGCAGACCGCATAATGGTTTTGCGATCGTAGAACTCACACAGGATCGCATTTTTCTAGCCTTTAATAATTTGATCCTAACTTTGTGTAGGAATGTCCAATTGACGAACGGTTTGAAGCTTTGGAAACTAGACTCAATGACCTTTCGTATGATAGGTTGTTAATCATATAAGACCTTATATATATTTATATATGCTCGTTCAAAATGTGGACTTGTGCAAACTCATTTGGAATTTTAGCCCATTACGAAATTTTCTAACTTGACTTAGACTTAGTCTTCCCATTAGACCCCACATTACTTATCATAAGACTTATACACTAATTTACCAAATCATATTGATGCCCATCATGTTAATAGCACATAAAATATTATAATTAGCCTACATGGCACCATGAAATCCTAAATTATTAGCGAAATTTTCCAGGCATTACAGCTTCCGCCCTCGAAGTGCAACTATGCAACGATCATGAGAACAGCTTGGTCCAAACAGACATGATTTCAAGGCTCGAGTCTGAGCTTCTGAAGATGAAGGCTAAAGTTGTGGATGCCTGGGCTGAAGCCGAAGCGATCCGAACTAAGGCTGATAAGAAAGTGGCCGTCTATTTGAAGGACGCTACCGATGCTCGTGCTGAGCTAAGGGGGCTCTTGATAAGAATATGTGAGGTGTAAATCTCGGAGGGAAACCCTCGAGGAGATCCATGCCAAAGGCTTCGATCTCTCAGAAGAGATAAAGCATGCAAAGGTGAACGAATACGATTCTAAGTTCCTTCTGTCTGATGCTGAAGATAACGAGAAAGAGGCCGACGGGCCATAGTCCCCGAGGGGGATGTAGATTAGGCCTTTCTTTTCTGATTTTGTGTGTAGTGCTTTTAAAGAACATGGAGCTTTGTATTTTTTCAAATATACGTATATAAAAGGAAGCCTTGTGGTTTCATTTTTTATGCACTTCCCTTCGCTTTGATGTTTGTCAGCCATTAGCCAGATTGAACTGGTCTTCAAGTTAAAAGGAACCCTTAGGTTTGTAGTACAACCCTGGGGCTCGTGGGGCTGGACTGTAGGCTCTTACGTGTTTGGTCGGAATGACCTGTTAGCATAAGCCGGCGTTTGAGCTCTTAAGCTTTTGCTCTTAGGCATATTCAGTTAATTGTTTCGGGTTCAGTCTCCGAGCTAGATTTTGGCTCGAGCTCATTGAACCTTATGTTTTTGAATTTAAGTCTAGCCCTTAGGCTCTTACGCGTTAGGTCGGTACGACCTTCTATATGGGCTGGCGGCAGTGGCTCTTACGTGCTGGGCCAGTACGACCTCTTATATGGGCTGGCGACGGTGGCTCTTACGCATTGGGTCGGTACGACCCTTTATATGGGCTGGCGACAGTGGCTCTTACGCATTGGGTCGGTACGACCTCTAATATTGGCTGGTGATAGTGGCTCTTACAGATTGGGTCTGTACAACCTCTAATATATGCTTTATTTTTCCCTCATTAAGGACTTTTTGAAATTGTGTTTGCCTGACTCTTCGACGGTTCGATAAAAACCATGATTGTGAGTCGTTATGTGGTGATGAGAACCTCAAGAGGTTTTCGGTAGCTGAGTGCTTCGAAGCCTATAATTTAGAGCTGACATGGCCGAAGCTCTTTTTCTCCAATGTCTAGGGTAGCCTGTTTAACCGGTTCTTTTCGAAGTACTTTCGAAGTAATTGAAGGCCTGTGATTTTATGGCAATGGTCGGGTGTCCCCAAGACACGTTAGTTTGGTTGATATAGACTTGTGACCGTAGTTATTGTGTTTGGTTGGAGACTTTCATCCCCCGAGTGGAGTAGTTTCGGTGTCTATATCAAGGGTATGCCTTTTTAGGGGTCTTACAAGTTCGAATATATAGCCTTAACTTTAATGTTGGGATAATGCCTTTTTGTAAGGTCTTATAATTTTTACATGCCTTTGAGATCTTAAAGTTTTGGTTACCTGGTACAAGTATGGTTCATGCATTGCTTGAGGTCATACAGTTTTGGTTACTTGGTACAAGTATGGTTCATGCCTTGCTTGAGGTCTTATAGTTTTGGTTACTTGGTACATGTATGGTTCATTCCTTGCTTAAGGTCTTACAGTTTTTGGTGTTCTCTTATAAAGGTCTTACGGGGTCTAGCTTTCCCGTATAGGGTCTTATGGCCTCGGTAGTCCCCGAGTCATTGAAAGTTTTCTTGACTCTAGAGTCATTTTGTAGACTTGACGTTGCCTCATTGAGGGCTAGCAAGCTTGAAGCTTTCGACCCAAGGGTCATACGGTTTTGAGTTTCTAACGCCAGTTCCCGAGTGTTCGGGATGTTTTTGGCTTTTGGAGCCATTTTTTTAACCTTGATGTTGGCTCATTTAGGGCTTACATGTTTGAAGCTTCTGACCCAGAGGTCATACGACTTCGAGTTTTTTGACGTTAGTCCCCGAGTGTTCGGGACGTTTTTTGGCTCTGGAGCCATTTTTGTAAAAAATACCGAACTCCTTTGAAACGCGAAATGCTTTGATGGAGGGGAAAGTATTCTTTGATTACTTGGTACAAGTATACACGCTTTTGCTGTCAAGGACTCGGTTATTCTATACGAACACAATTCGTTCGACCGTTTGGCCCGGTATATCATTTCCTATCGAGACCCCATTTAGCACATCTTGGCTTCTCCAAAGAGGTGACCTTCCGGGGGTATGCCCCCGAGTATTCGATGTCGATTGAAAAGATGCCTTGAATACTTGTTAAGTCTTCCTTAACTCGCATATGGATGTTGCCTCATTAAAAACCTTGCCGGTAAAACCCTTCTTGGGATAAAAAACCTGGTCGAAGGAAAAGAGTGCAACGTATGCTTTGGGAACCTAAGTCATTCAAGTTGGAAAGTGCTTTGGATGTTTCAATCAGATACATATACACAAATTAACGTAAAATGTAACTAAGAAGGGAGACAATTATACCTTAGTGTTGATGGCGCCTTGGGCCTCGATATGCTTCGATGGTTTGTTCTGAGGACACGGCACGGTCCTTTGCTTGTTTTATTCGTGTATAGCCGTGAATGTATCTCGTGATCGCTATTTCACTGTTTGTTTATCTTGTGGTTTCTTCGACGTCAAAAGTGTTTGCATCAGTGCTACATCATGTACCGCAAACATCCTCCTCGCTGCATGGTGTTCCCCGTACATGGTTTTTATTCCATCCTTTGTCGAAAACTTAATCATTTGGTGAAGGGTTGATGGTAATGCTCTCATGCAGTGTATCCATAGCCTTCCGATGAAGGCGTTGTACCTTATGTCTCTTTCGATGACATAGAATTTGACATTTTGGATAGTGCCGACCACATTGAAATCCCCTTTTGTTATTTTGCTTGCCATGTTGAACCTGTCTAGGACTCAAAAGGTGGGCACAATTTGGTTAATAAGTCTGAGCTGCTCTACCACCCTCGACCTGATAATATTGGTCGAGCTACCTGGATCTACAAGTACACGTTTAATTTGAAATGTATTTATAAGAAAAGAGATTACCAGTGCATCCTTGTGAGCCTGAGACAAGGTCTTGATGTCCTCTTCACGCAATGTGAGAGAATCCTCAGGTATGTAAGCTCGAGTTTGCTTTTCCCTGGTGATGGATATTTTTGTTCTCCTAACCATGGGTTCTTTTGGATCGTCGATGCCTCCTAAGATCATATGGATGACATGTTGTGGCTCATCTGTTTCATTCTTCTTGGTCGCCTCTCTTTCCCGGAACTAATTTTTGGCTCGGTGCTAAGGAATTCTCGGAGGTGACCTTTGCTGAGTAGTCGGGATACTTCATCCCGGAGTTGTCGGTAGTCCTCGGTCCTGTGACTGTGCATACCGTGAAATTCATATGCTAAGTTATGGTTCCTTTGCGAAGAATCTTTGGCCACCTGGCATCTCTAATTTTACTGATGGCGAATACGATGTCCAAAATGTCGACATTAAAGTTGTATTTCGACAAGTGGGGTGCCTCCATCGTGCTTGTGTGCCTATCAAATCCAGCTCTGCTAACAAGTCCACAAGGATTATGGCCTCGATCTATCCTTCTGTCATTGCGGGGTATGTTACGCCTTGGGGCATTCCTTCTATCCTCAGTGTATGTCTGGTATCTTTCTTTGTTGTGTTTTGCCTCATTTGTCGGAAGCCTTCTAGGATATACCAAGCCCGAGGGGACTCCTAGTTGGTCGTCTTCGACCATGATCTTTGATTGGTATAGATTTTGGACGTCCGACCAAGTCACAACGCGATATTCGACTAAGTTCTGCTTTAGCTGCTTTGAAGCTACCGAGCATCGTTCGTTCAAACCTTGAGTGAAGGCCTGCACTACGCAGTCATCAGAGATTAGTGCTAGTTCCATTCGTTCTATTTGAAAGCGAGATACAAACTCTCGCAGCATCTCGTTCTCCCTTTGCTTGATTTTGAATATGTGGGATTTCCTTGTAGCTACCTTGATGGCGCCAGCATGTGCCTTTATGAAGGAATCTGTCAGCATGGCAAATAAATCCATCGGGTTTGGGGCCAGTTTGTGATAACACATTATGGCCCCTTTCGAAAGTGTCTCTCCGAATTTTTTAGTAGGACGGATTCGATCTCGTCATCCTTTAGGTCGTTGCCCTTTCTTGCACAAGTGTAAGCAGTGACGTGCTCGTTGGGGTCCGAGGTTCTGTTGTACTTCGAAAGGTCAGGCATTCTGAACTTTTTTGGAATGGGTTTTGGGCCCACTTTATGTGGGAACGGTTTTTTTACAAACTTCTTTGAATCGACACCCTTCAAGATCGGGGGTGCGCCCGGAATTTGATTGACCCTAGAATTGTAGGTCTCCACCTTTTTTTTCATTGGCTTCTATCTTCTTCTCGCCTGAATCGATCCTCTTTGTGAGGTCTTCGAACATTTTTATGATGGCGGGATCGGCTGTCGACCCATTGTTCCTTGATCTTTTTGGTGCATGCTCGACTTGGGGAGCCATTTCCGGTGCTACCATACTGGGAGTTTTCTTGTGGCTTTGTAGCTGAGCAATTGCCAGCAGTTGTGTTGTAACATTTCAAAAATAACGTGAAGGCTAACCTCTCTTTTTTCCCTAGCTGGGGTTTTCTGAGCTTCTTGTTGGTCTCTTTGGCGTACGCTCCTGTTAGTGTGGGAGCTGAGCCTCGAGCCTTCTGGGGGCCGTCTTTATGAGGCACATTAATGATCATAAAATCGAACCACTGATTTTTACCGTATACAAGTTTAGTGCCACCATTGGGCTAAGGATAATAGTGGTGATTTGATATGAATTTCCATAACACGCTCTATTTTATGCTCGCTCTTTGAAACCTTAATTCCATGTTAGCCTAAAAATGTCAAATTCTCAATCGGCTCACATGAACGTTGACACTGAGTCAGGCTATCACGGCGAAAATAGTAATGTGGATCCTAGTAACGATGTGCTTACTACCAATCCCAACGGTGTTCTAGACGCCGACCTAGTCGATGCTAAGTCGCAGGTGGCCATCAACATCAATTTGCCAACCGATCCCAAAAACAGTGTCTGCGGGGAACCCCGACCAAAAGCTCAAGAGTCACCCAAAGGTGAAGGTGATGGGGTGAGCCTAAGGTTTATTTTTAAAATGTTGCAGGCTCAACAGGCAGCAGTAGCACAACTGCAAAATCAAAGCAACGCTTTAAAAGAGGGTCGAGCCTGAACAATCCCGGGAAGGCACTCGAAGAGACAAACAAATTATCGAGAAACCGAGTGCAGCCGAGCCTGGGTAACTTCAGAGGTGATGAAGATGCTCAAAGTATTCACAAAGTGAGTGAATTCAGGCAAGAAAAATATTGAGGCCAACGACAAGAAGGTGGAAACATACAACTCCAGAGTCGATCAGATCCCGGGAGCACCACTGATATTGAAGGGACCAGACTCCAAAAAAATTATCCTGAAGCCCTTTCCTCTGAGCGCATGACCAAAGCCGATCTCAAAGAGGTTTTCTATGCCCTATATTCCCAAATATAATGGGACCACAAATCCAAATGAGCATGTGACCTCCTATACATGTGCGATCAAGGGGAACGATTTGGAAGATGATGAGATCTAGTCGGTGTTGATGAAAATATTTGGTCAAACTTTGTCTAAGGGAGAAATGATATAGTATCAAAACTTGCCCCCAATTTCCATTGACTATTTTGCTATTCTTGCAGATGCTTTCATAAAGGCCCATGTTGGTGCCATCAAGGTTAATACCAGAAAGTCAGATCTTTTGAAGGTCAAACAAAGGGATAACGAAATGCTCAAGGAGTTTGTATCAAGATTCCAGATGGAATGGATGGACCTACCACCAGTTGCTGATGATTGGGACAGTCAGGCATTCACTCAAGGGATCAACCACCAAAGTTCTGAGGCCTCTCAAATGCAAAAACAAAATTTGGTAGAGTACTCAATGGTAACTTGGGCCGACATCCCCAATAGTTACCAGTCGAGATGACCAACTTGGGGCCCCTACTAGATCTATTTACCCAATTAGGACCGATGATAGATCTAAGAGAGCCATTGATCAAGAGCCATTGGTCGAGATCGATATTAACCATACAACGCGGATCAAAGGGGAAATGGATCCGAGCATCACCCAGCAAAGAACAAAAAGAGAACCGATTAAGGGCCTAGTGGCCAGGGCTTGATAAGCAAGAATGGGTTCGATAGGTCATCCGGAAGTGGCGAGGCACAAACATTATCGGAATATAACTCCAAAGTAAATGTTGAGAGCATCATGTCGTGCATAGGGCGCATAAAAAGAAACCAAGTGGCCTAGACCATTGCAGTCTGACCTAGACTAGGGAGATCCTAACTTAATATGTAAGTATCATGGCACTCACAGTCATAGGACCGAAGATTGCTGACAGCTAAGAGAAGAAGTTGCTTGACTGTTCAACATTGGGCACCTCTGAGAATTCCTTAGTGAATGAGCCAAAAACCACGTTAGAAATAGGAACGAACAAATAGGTCGAACAAGAGGAGCCTCACCAAATGATCAATATGATCATCGAGGGAGTCAATGTCCCCCAAGGGACAGTGATAAAACGCACTAAAGTATCTATTTCGAGAGGAAAACGCACCCGGTATTACGATCCGAAGGGAGCTATTTCATTCAGCAACGAAGATGTCGAGGGAATCGTACAACCTCATAACGATGAACTAGCAATATCTATACTTATTAGTAAATCTCGGTTTAAAGTGTGTTGATTTATCCAGATAGCTCACCCAACATAATCTGATCAAGGGTCGTAAAGTGATTGGGGTTATAGGATCAAATCACACCAATAGTTTGGGTATTGAACGGATTAAACATGGCGTGTGAGATCACGAAAGGAGAGATAACTTTGTCAGAAAACACTGCCAGGACAATCCAATAAATGAAGTTCTATGTGATCGAAGGGTATACAAGGTACAACACTCTATTTGGTAGGCCATGGGTCCAGAACATGAGGACGGTACCTTCAAACTTGCACCAGGTGCTGAAATATCCATAATCTGGGGGAGTTAAAACTTTCTACGGAGAACAAACGGCTGCAAAGGAAATGTTTGCAGTCGATGAAGTGATACTGGTGCCCATGGTTTCAACATTGAGGAGCACTAAATCGACCAAAAAATAAGAGATTAAATAGAAATCACTTATACCAGCCTCAGTCGAACTGGAGAAATGGGAAGAATAGAGCAGACGATGAGAATGATTACAACGTTAAGAGACCATTCATAGCTCTCGATGATACCGACGCCACCAAATCAACGGTTTAAGAGTTGGAGCAAGTCATATTAATCGAGCATCTACTAGAACGAAAGGTATACATGGGAATGGGGTTACCCCCTAGCTCAGGAAAAAACTTATTGATTTTCTTAAAGCTAACACCGATTGATTTGCTTGGTCCCATCTTGACATGATAGGGATCTCACCGGACATAACCGCTCACAATCTGAGTTTCCATCCGGCTAAGCAGAAGAGAAGTCCATATTCTGAGATCAAACAAACATTCATCAAGGATGAGGTATCCAAACTTTAAAAAATAGGATCCATCCGGGAAGTTAAATGCCCAGTTTGATTAGCTAACATAGTGGTAGTACCTAGAAAAGGAAATAAACTAAGGATGTGTGTGGATTATAAAGATATACACAAAGCATGCCCAAAGGATTCTTTCCATTTGCCTAATATCGATCAAAAGATCGACGCGACAGCCGGGCACGGGATACTCAATTTTCTCGATGCCTTCTCCAGGTAAAACCAAATTCAGATGGACCTAGATGATCAAGAAAAGACTTCTTTCATAACAAAATTTGATACCTACAGCTATAACGTAATGTCCTTTGGGTTAAAGAACTTTGGTGCCACTTACCAATGCCTAGTAAACTGGATATTTGAAGAACAAATAGGGAAATCAATGGAAGTTTATGTTGACGATATATTGGTCAAGTCCCTGCGAGCAGAGAACAATTTGAAACATTTGTAGGAAACCTTCGACATACTAAGGAAATACAACATGAATGTAAACCCGGAGAAATGCGTATGTGGGGTCGGTTCAGGCAAATTTCTCAAGTTCATGGTATCTAATCGGGGGATAAAGATCAACCCCGACAAAATAAGGTCCATAGAGGATATCACCAAAGTGGACAATCTCAAGGCGGTTCAAAGACTAACCGAGCGTATAGCTGTATTGGGTCGGTTCATCTCGAGGTCATCGAACAAGAGCCATCGATTCTTCTCACTATTGAAAAAGAAGAAGAATTTTTCCTGGACTGCAAAATGCCAGCAAGCTTTGGAAGAACTCAAAAAATACCTATTGAGCCCCCCCTTACTACACACTCCGAAGGAAGATGAACAGTTGTACCTCTACTTGGTGGTTTCCGAGGTTGCGGTAAGTGGTGTCTTAGTCTGAGAGGAAGAAGGTACACAATTTCCTATTTACTATGTTAGTAGAGCCTTGGGCAATGCTGAAACAAGGTATCCTCACCTAGAAGAGTTAGCTCTCACCTTGCTAAGCGCTTCTAGGAAGCTAAAACCGTACTTTTAATGTCAACCCCATATGTATCGTAACCTCTTACAAACAAAGAAATATCATGCATAAGCCCGAGCTCTTGGGTTGGCAAGCGAAATCAGCCGCGGAGATAAGCGGCTACGATATCGAGTATCAACCCGAACTGCCATAAAATCTCATATCTTGGAAGACTTTGTGGTCGACTTTACGCCGACCTTAATACCCAAAGTTGAAAAGGAATTACTGCTCACCTCGGGGGATAATTCGGGAATTTGGACCCTATTCACGGATGGTGCCTCCAATGCGAGGGGGTTCAGGCTCGGTATCCTGTTGAAACCACCCGTGGGGAGCGTAATTAGACAATCTATTAGAACTGTAAAATATACTAACAATGAAGCTCAGTATGAAGCCATCACTGAAGGTCTAGAACTGGCTAATAGCCTCGGGGCTGAAGTGATCAAAGCCAAATGCGACTCCTTCCTCATGGTAAATCAAGTCAACGGAACATTCGAGGTAAAAGAAGAATGGATGCGGATGTACTTGGACAAATTGCAAGTGACCCTTCACCCATTCAAGGAATGTACTCTATAGTATATACCCCGAGATCAAAATAGTGAGACTGATGCACTTGCTAACTTGGGATCATCTGTCGACTCCGATAAATTCAGCTCGAGTGCAGTGGTACAACTGATGAGATCGGTGGTAGAAGAAGGCCATGCCGAAGTAAATTCGACAAGTTTGACTTGGGATTAGAGAAACAAATACATAGACTATCTGAAGACAGGAAAATTTCCCTCAGATCCCAAGGAATCGAGAGCCCCGCGCATCAAAGCTCCCAGACGTAGCTTAGTCGAAGGGGCATTATTCATGAGATCCTTCTTCGGCCCACTGGCCAGATGCTTAAGACCGGGAGAGACCGAATACGCCATGAGAGAAGTTCATGAGGGCACTTGGGGAAACATTCGAGGGAAGAATCCTTAGTTTGGAAGCTAATCAGAGCTGGCTACTACTGGAATGAAATGGAGAAGGATGTGAAAGACTTCGTACGAAAATGCAACGAGTGCCAAAGGCATGCCCCGAGGATTCATCAACCGGGAGAGATGCTCCACCTTGTCCTATCACCATGGCTCTTTATGAAGTGGGGAATAGACATCGTTGGTCCCTTGCCATGGGCGCCCGATAATTTCCAAATGGGTCGAGGCTCAGGTGTTCGAGAAAGTTCAGGAGAAAGAAGTCATCGACTTTATCTAGGATCACATAATCTGTCGATTTGGCATACCAGTCGAGATCGTTTGTGATAACAAAAAATAATTCATCGACGACAAGGTAAGTAAGTTTTTGGAAGACAACAAGATCAAGAAAATATTATTAACACCTTACCACCCTAGTGGGAACGGACAAGTAGAATCGACGAACAAAACTATACTCCAAAATCTGAAAAGGTGGTTGACCGGTTCAAAAGGAAAGTGGAAAGAAATCATACCTGAAGTATTGTAGGCATACCGTACGACTTAGAAATCGAGTACCGGAGTGACGTTGTTCTATCTAGTGTATGGAGCGTAAGCCTTAATACCGGTCGAGGTAGGGAAACCGAGCCTCAGGTTCCATTATGCTACTGAAGAGTCAAACGGCAAGGCCATGACTATGAGCCTTGAATTATTGGACAAAAGCGAGAAGCCTCCCTGGTCTGGTTGGCTGCACAGAAGCAACGAGTAGGGAGGTACCACAATTGAAGAGCTCTTCTCCAACGTTTTCAAGTCAGGTACTTAGTATTGAGAATGGTAACTCTACACACCGGGAACCAAAACAAAGGGAAACTGGGCCGAATTAAGAAGGATTGTATCGAGTCTTCGGAATAACCGATAAAGGCTCGTATAAACTCAAAACGGGAAACGGTGTACAACTACCGAATAACAATAACGTGGCACACTTAAAGAGGTACTACTGCTAAGGTACGAGCTTAATTCCTTTTTAATTTAGTTACATTACGGACTAATGTATGCAAGTACTCGGTTATGGGTGAATGTGACTATTTGGTCTGAAAACACGTGTTGTACTCTTTTTCCCTTGAACCGTTTTTGTCCCAAGCGGTTCTTTTTGTGAGGTTTTTAATGAGCCAATAGTAAGACGTGCTAACTTAGGTTACTTAGAAAGGGAAAATTTTATATGTCAAAAGCCAAGGCTTGGTGATTAGGATTCATCTGTAAGGGTCAAATGGTCATACAAATCATACCTGTGTAGCCCACTCTAGCCATAGCACAACGCTTATGCGCCTCTGATCATGTACCCTACATATAAAACAATGAAAGAAATCTCTGCCTCCCTTATATTTTATTACTATGCATTTCACTTCTTCGATCCAAGATCCTAAATCCCATGGACTACCCCTATGCAAGGACTGTAGTTCGACAAAAAATTCGGACGGCCCGGGCTATAGAATCTCAGAGGCACCATGCCAATTAGGTAGTTCCTGAATGTGAAAGGCTCTGGCCACCCTAAAAATGGCTCGGAGACGTCTGAAGTTCATACTGAGAAAGTAAGGCCCTTACGTATAATCAAAACCTATTAAAAGGTCACCCTCGGTAATAACATCATATAAGACACTTAAGCATCTTAAAGGCCTTTGATATTATCAAAATCTCAAAGCCACGAGTAATCCAGAGTTGTCATCCAAATCAGGCCGCTTTCGGGCCTCCGAAGAATGGATACTCTAGATTACATTTGATTATATGCTAAGGCATTAAGAACGATACACAAATAAAAAATTGCAAAGAGATGCTGAAAAGTAAAGATATGGTATTTCCAAAAGGGAAAATTTTATATATTTCAAAAAATATTTACAAAGGCACAACAAAACAGCCTCAAGCTAAACAAAAAAATACAAGGAAAACCAAAAAAACTAAGGCATCTACGCCTAGTCTTCACTAGGGCTTGACTCATCACCTGAACCGTCGGAACCCTCGGAACATTCAGAATATTTGGATCCTTCGGGGCCCTTAGGCACATAGACTTCCTTTGCCTCGGCCTTGAGTCTCTTGGCTTCTTCGATCTAGGTCGACAGGTCAAAACCTCGGGCGTGAATCTCCTCAAGGGTCTCTCTTAGTAATAGCCTCTTTACACACTCGATCTTCGTTATTAAGCGGGCCCCGGCTATCTCCATATCAGCCTTATAATGGCTCAGCATTTCCTCGACAACGGAGGAATCGATCAAAGTTGCCTCCAATTTGGATTAGCATATTATATTCTTGATTGAGGGCACCCGTTCCATGACGGTTGAGTTTAGTTGTGCCTGGAGTTCATTATTTAGCCGAGACCACTTGTCGGCCTTGTTCTTTGCCACCCAAAGCTGGTCATTGACTAATGCCAGCTCCTCTTTTGTAGCCTCTGTTTTGAAGCCAGCAGATCCTTCCTACACCTCAAAGCCTTGGTTGTGGCCTTGACCTCATCCATCTAAGCTCGAAGTTGGTCGATCAAGTTTATCTTCACTTGGACTTGCAAAGTTGCGTTGTTAGTCATCACGAGTAGCTTCTTGTTTTTAGCCTCAAAGATCCTTACCTTCTCGACCAGATTGGCATGCTCGTGTTTCACAGACGAGGCCTCCTTCTGGACCATTTCCAGCTTATCCGAAAGAGTTGGGAGATCCTTAAGAGCCTCATCTTGTTGTTCACTAAGAGACATATACATGTCCTTCTTCTGAATCTACTCTTTGCCCCAAATTTGAGCTGACTAATTTCCAAGTGAAACTGGAGGAAGCTTTCATAATGAAGCACCAAAGCCTGGAAAATAATGAGGTCGTTAGAAAATGCTGAACAAAAATCTACAAAGGATACAAAGGATAGACGTTACCCGGTTCGGAGCCTATTGTACCTTGTTGAAGAGGCTCGATGTGCCTACTTTGTTCATTTTTGCCTGGTCCTCCTCGGCCAATAGGCAATAAAGGTAGCTAGCCATGCCCACTAGAGCGGACATAACTCGAGCATTTATTGGGATAGTAAGAATGATTGTTCTCTTACGGTTGGGATACACACTCAGATCAGGGAAATGCCTCACCAGTTTCGGGCTCGAGCTAGGCTTGGTCACTCCCGATGGCACATCCTTTTTTGGGAAATCCAAGTGTCAAAGACCGTAGTATTCCTCCAATATGGTCATGTCCATGCCATCGAAGAAAATTTTGAGGGCATCATCTGGGACCGGTGCCATCTCGTTTGATTTCTCTTCGAACATGTGTTGATACTCAATATTTTCCTATACATTTTTATATACAAAATACTTTCAAAATAGCATGTACATACATATATAAGCATGTCCAAGAGTTTTGGTATTTTTTCCTAATTGTTTAAGATTTTAAAATCAATTTATTATCTATTTTTAGCAGTACAAAATCCAATAATTATTCCCAAGATTATCATTTTGGTGAATAACTTATTTTATTCTCATATTTATACCAAAATATAATTAAGGTGATTTTTGTATATTTTTTACAAATCTATTCAGTATTTTTAAGCTAAATTGCATGTAATTGCAATTATAGCATATTTCACGATTAGTAGCATTTTATAATTATAAAATTATTTCCAGTATTTTTAAATTAATATTTATATAGTATTTGATGGCTCAATATTTTTAGTTTACTTTTAAAATTATTATTATTATTGTTATAAAATAAAAAGGGAAAATAGGTTATTTAACACTTAGCCCATTTCTATTTCAATTACAGCCCTTTCACCTTTCAATTTTGGCCCTCAATTCAACCCAATTCCGCCCCCAAATTAAACCAGCCAAATCCCAAAATTACCTGACCCCTAACACGATTAAAAAAAATTCCACCCGGCTCCCCTTTGATCTAGGCCGTTGATCATTTTGATCAACGACCGTAATTCACCCTTTCCTTTTTACTTTCAAAACCCCCTTGACCTAATTCATTTAACCTGAGACGCCGCCTTTGAACCCCTTCGTCTCTCAAATCCTCTCGAGCCTCTCCAAAACCCTAATCGTCTCCTACCTTATCTCACCATGTTTCCACCGGAATCTATGGTGTCTCCGGCCACGGATGGTCTGTACTCATCCTTTATCACCATTAGACCTAAGATATTCAAGGTTTTGAAGCCCGACTTCAATGGCTCTCTTCAGATCCTTCTCAGATCTGTAGATCTATGGCTTCTCCGGCCATTACCCGGCATGTTCAAGCAATATGAGTCTTTTCGACTCAGGATCTGACTTTCCTCAAGACCTTTTTCATTTCTAGGGTTTTTTCTGAAACCCTAATCTGTCCGAGGTTCTTTACTTGCTTATTTTCTTAGATCTGGAAAATGTATGTGTTCTATTGAACTTTTTAAAGGTTTTCCCCAAATTCTCTTTTCAAAATAGTTTAATTTCGATTTAGGGTTTCTGAAAGGTTTTTCAAAAGCATCTTTCTGATTCTTTTTGTTCTTTCTTTATGTGTGTTTGTCTGTGTTATGCTCTTATGACTTCTTTTACTACACATGTACTGTTCTTCTACTTCCTTTTTCTACTATACACGTTACTCATGTACTCACATGTTAATCTATGTTATGTTTTCCTTACTCTTCTACTATATTTGTTTACTGTGAGTTCTTTGATGTTGTTGGCTTTACTGGACTATGTTTGTGTTCTTACTAAGCATGATTCATTTGTTTTTGCCTAAGTTTGTATCACTTTTTCTTCTGAACTTGTTTAAGTTCTGAGTTTTTCTCAAAACGTGTTCTCCACGCTCTTAACTGTGTATCGTGTCTTTGTGTTTCTTATAAGTCTTTGGATAAGTCTTCGGAGCCTCTATCGAGTGGCTTGCCTTCTCATCTCCATTGTCTGATTCATCCTGAAACCCCAGTATTTAGGGTTTCTTTGGCAATTTTGATTTTTGTTTTTGAATTAGGGTTCCACTTTGGGACCATGGACTCTCACACTCATTGTGAGTCTACAAACGGGACTTGCAGCCTTTCTTGCTTATGATTCTAAACCTCTCTTTGATTAAACTCTCTTCTAAATAAACTTCTTGATTCACATGTTTGTGTGCTTTTATATATGAGAACTCTTCTTTCAAAAGGTATTTAGCAACTAATTGATTGATTTCGAATTCCTTTTAATAAGCCCTGCCTGATTGTTACTGATTTCCTTTAATTGAACCCTCTTTACCTATTCCTGACTTGGTTCATTCGAACTAAGCCTGTAATGTTGATTTTACTGGTTGTCTGATTGATTCCCTTTCCTTTTTCTTTACAAACCAAGTACCAATGGACTTTTGCCTTAAATAAACTCTATTTATTTACCCTTTTTATGCTACTGTGAAAAGATTTTAATCAAATTTCTTTCCTCAATCGTATTCTACCCGTTTGAAATCAAATCCCTTAACTGAAGGGAGATCATATGAGATTGATTTCAAAGTTATTTCCTTACCTTTCTTACTCGTTTTCTGCACTATAAAAGGGACTACCCTTCTGCACTTTTGACACCACTTCGAGATCAATACCTCGAACTTTTAGATCAATACTTTCTACTTAATTACACACTTTATTGCTTTGAGTTCAATACTCTTACAACATTCTGCTCTTTTCTGGGATCTTTTGAAACTTTCGCTTGCAACTTGGCCTTTTCAAGACTACTTTTGCTTGTTTGTTTTCCCTGAAACTGGTATGTTCTAATTTAGCTTTCCTGCATCACCCCTATGTGTTTATTTATAGTTTTCTGCAATCCTGTTTACTTTGTTGTTCATGATTAATGTTAACTATGTGTGTTCTTTCCTTGCATCTGTTTTCTGTTATGAATCCCTACCCCTATTACCTTCTATGTGTTTGAGTTAAGGTTCATGGCCTGGCAATATCCAAATTACTGCCCAGGTTCAAATTTGATCCTCAATGGATCCTAACTCCCAATTTTGGCTGACAGGCTGGTCAGGGGTGTGTCAACACTCTTAAATTGTTGGGCATGACCACCAGCCTGCCATGGCCTTCCCCGATCCCCCTCTATGCACTTAGACTTACTCTTAGACTCTTAAGTTTTGCCCCCCTCTTATGAGCCTTGCTTTGGGACCTTGAGTTCCTTCTGAACTTGGACATCTAAGGGATGACCCTTCCGCACTGCACTATGATCTTAATTCTGCAATGTCTTTAGGGTGTAAGCACTGCCCGGAGCCCCTTTGAGACTCTTAGGAACTTTGACACATCCCAGGTATGAGAAAGGCTTTTGGAAATCCGATCCTGGAAGTTGGTTTATCTCAGATTGTTGGACTTTGAGTCTGAATTAGGCAGTTCGATTGTAGCCGGAACTTCTGATGTAATTTTTTACATTTTTTTTCTGAGTCATTTGGATCTGTAATAATTTGTAATAACTATTGGGGATGGCTAGTGGAAAGGGATGGGATGAATGTATGCAAAGGGGAAGATAACTTGCCTATAGGATTTTTTGATTCCTGCATTCACATAAACAGCATGCCTATAGGTTACTTATAAATTTCTGCATCTTAGAAATTATGCCTATAAGTTCTGCATTTCTGCATATAGAAATCCTGTATCTAGGTTTCTGCATTTCTGCATATAGAAATCCCGTATCTAGGTTTCTGCATTTCTGCATATAGAAATCCTGTATATAGGTTTCTGCATTTCTGCATATAGAAATCCTATCTCTAAGTTTCTGCATTTCTGCATATAGAAATCATGATCATAGGTTTTCTGCACTTCTGCATATACATGTCATTAGGCAGACAATCATATGTTTAATAATAATCAACTTAATTCTAGATATCATTCCTATAGGACTTTTGCATTTTTGCAATCGTTTAAAAACCAATAACGCTTAGAAATCATTCCTATAGGAGTAATCAATTGAATCTGATTCGTCTATTTTATCTATATGTCTACAATCAGTAGTAATGTTTGTTTAATATCTGCAGAACTCTTGTTTATAAAACCAGTAATCCTTTCTTTAAAATCAGTGTTGTTAGATGTTATGTCTATAGGTCTCACCTAGGCAAACCATTAGGTGATCAATTAACTATGGCAATTTTGATAAACAACAATCAGACAATGCTAATTCAGACTCCTCATCTGAGAAATACGTGATAAATCAGCCTGTTCTAATGCTTTAATTCAGACCATAACCAGTATTTGAAGTCATGCTATATATTTGTTCCTCTGGGTGAGGAGGCTTGTTTGGTCCTTAACTGCTATTTGTTTTTCCCCTAATTGCTTATGTGTTTTGTTTTTCGCCTAGACATTTTATCCTTTTAAAACTCTGAAAAGCCCCAACTCCCTCCCCTTTAGGATTAGTAGTCTCAAATGCCTCCGGGACTGATAGGATTGGGACAGGTAATAGCATGCAATAAGAAACGATACTATTTCGCGCTTTAATACCTTAACGGGGTGGCAAGGGTAGATATGGATATGATGACCGGTGTGTTAATACCACGTGTAGCCCATCTTTTGACGAGTGATTATCGGGTATTGCATTGATGTGATCCATATTATTTGTAAACCTAGGACCCCCTTTCCTTTATTTGTTTATTTTATTCTCAAACTATTTCTTTAAAATTTCTGCTTTCTTTACTTTCGTCAAACTCTCAACTTGCTCGCAATATTATGTGAAACCCCCCTCTACTTGAGACTTCTATTTGCTTACTTGTTATTCAAAGTGACAATTGTAACATGGCCGGGAACCACACTAGTGGATCTTGGGGGGGTGCCTAACACCTTCCCCTCGAGATAATTTCTAGCTCTTACCCGAACTCTGGTTTTCCAACTCGAACTCTTCTTTAGTGTTCTAATGCACTTTAATCATTAGGTGGCGACTCTTCAACCCAAAAAACCCAATTTCCAAGAGGGAACGAGTTGTCCTCCCAAATGTCATGTACCCGATTTCGCCTTAGAAAAAGGGGGCGCGACAGCATGGCGACTCTGCGGGGGACTTCTTTAGGCTTTTACCATCTCATGTTACTTGTGACTTCACTGCTTCTTTATTACCTTTATTTAATGTCTTTACCTCTTTTCTGCTATGAAACTGACTTGGCTCTTTCTTTCTTTTCTTAAATGCTTTCTTTTACCGCTTTCCTTCAATACCGTTGTAATTATGAGCAATTATTGTAATCATTACTTTATGAACGTGCAAATACGTGACAACTTGTTTCATTCTTATAATTGCATATTAAACATCATATTCCACTTGTGCCAAACAAAATACCATATCAACACTTATAATAAGTGGTTGCGCCCTTCCAATATTATCACCCCCTAAATTTGGTAAAGGCGTATTTGCGGTAAAACCAGTCGATCAGCGGTGCAGTCGACGGCTCTGTGCCTTTACCTCTTGAGTTGTCCTCTCAAGGGTACCGGTCTAATACCCCATAGAAACCTTACTTTGTTAAATTGTGCATGCATCACTGTCAAACCTAGCCGAGTCAATTATGCTGTCTACATAATGACTCTTTAAGATAGCCTTGTCCAAACTCCACTAGATTCCATTGGAACCTAAATGGACATTACCACGTCTGTGCATTTATTTGGAGAACTAAATGCTGCTTATGCCAATTATTGATATTTAAATAGTCGGGTCTGGCGGGGGTAAGGGTCTAACACTTTATTTTGCAGAAAATGAGGCACGAAGTCCCCAGATTCGGCATGGTAACCAACATTCAACCAAGGTTGCTAAGTTGGTGGGAAGACCTTCACTCTAGTTATCAGACCCTCGTCCATAAATATTTGGGAAATTTGACTTCTCTTTTGGAGATCCAACACGACAACAAAATTATAGAGGTTGCAACTCTATTCTAGGATGGCGATAGATCGGTGTTCCACTTTCGGGACCTTGAAATGACACCTCTGCTCAAGGAAATAGGAGGATTAGCTGGTATTCCATGGGAGACTCCGGATTTTCTTATGCCGAAAAATCGCAAGGGTAGGGGCTTTCTCAAAATGATGGTACTAAAGAAGAACACAGACTTAACCTGCTTGAAGGATTCCTACATTCCTTTCGATTATCTGTACGAAAGGTACGGCCATAGCAAGTCCTACCGCACTTACCCAGTTGAATTCGCCCTCACATCATTAGGGCATATCCATAGAAGAGTCTTCGTTTTTATGTTCTGCTTTTTGGGGATGATAGTATTTCCTATGAAGAAGGCTAGGATCCATACCAGACTGGCCATGGTCACCAAGACTTTGATGGAAGGAATTGGCGGGCAGCCTTTTAGCATAGTACCTATGATCGTTGCGGAGATATACTGAGCCCTGGAAAACTGTCAACGAGGGGCCAAACACTTTGAGGGTTGTAACTTACTGCTCCAACTCTGGCTCATGGAGCACCTCCAAAAGGGTGAATATCGGCAAGAGATTATGCGCAGAGGCTGGGATGATCATATCTCCTTCCATCAGCCAAGGCAAATGAACTGTATGCCTAACATGTTTTCCCAACCAGAAGATGCTAAAGGGTGGGTAGAGTTGTTCGGAAATCTGAAAGAGGACCAAGTGCAATGGATGTTCGAATAGTTCCCTACTAAAGAATTCATTATCCGATCTCGGGATGCACCGTTTCTTATACTCATTGGTCTGAGAGGAACTTATCCTTATGTCCCTCTCCGAGTCATGAGGCAGGCAGGAAGGAAGCAGTTTATACCAAGGGTCGATAATATGAGTCACTTCAGGGCCGACTTTCAAGATGACGATAGTCCATACAAGTGTCAAGCTCAGCATATGTAGCACTGCAAAATCATCCTGGGAAAGGATTCCATAGAACCAGACAAGTACCATGCTGGTTATACTCCATACTATCCAAGTTGGTTGGAAGACGATCATAGTGGGTTAGGACAACCCGGGCTTGTTTGAGGTCACAGAATCATCGACGAAAAGGCTGAAGTACAGGTTACGTACAACCAATTGTGCAAGAGGATTCGTGAATGCGAAAGTGAGCACCGGGGAATTCAGGAAGCCCATCAAAAGCTGATTGAAGAACGGAAAGACATGGCTGTCAGCGCCAACAAGCGGCTCGAATATTTGGAGCGGGGTTTAGTGGAGCTAGAAAGGAAGTTCATCTAGAGGATCGAAAACTGCCAGAATGCTGAGGGAAACGAAGGAGGAGACCTGGCTAGAGCCTACTTGCTGTTGGGACTGCGTGAGTTGGTGAAGTTGTTCAATGGAGCTAAAGATGTCGAGTCTGGGGAAGGTCCTTCTGGGACCAAGTAGTTAGGATCTTTTCATTTTGCTTTAAATGTAATAAGGCCAATGGCCATTAGTGACATTTCATTTTCTGCTATTTTAGTGTCGTTTTGGGATTCGTCTTATTTTTATCAGTAAAATGAGGCATTTAACATTGTAAGTTCTCCAAATCAACTTGTTGCTAGCCCTACCTCGGGCACAACGAGGCTCCCAAATTAGGACATGAATTATATTCTCGCACTATGTATTTAAATATCGCAATTTCTTTTTCTTACAACCTGCACTAACTTGCTACCTTTGTTTATATTTATTTTTTTGTTTTATTCCCCTCCCTAAAGGTTAATTCGTGCACTCTGGCATCGTCATCATACTCCACAAGATCTAAGGGCCCTCCGCCTCCTCCTCCTCCGAGTCCTATCAGAAACAAGAACAAGGGAAAATGGAATATTTGAGCAATATCAAAAAGGAGAACTCAGTTGAAAGGGTAGAGGTTCCTCAGGGTATTCAAGTTTCCAAGGAAAGTGCCTCCCAGCTCGAGCAAAAGTTGTTGAAATTTCAGGAAGAACTGGACCATGTTCAGAACTTGGCAAGCTTGTCGTTTTCCCTCACCACCCCAGATGTCAACTTTCCCAACACTCAAAACCCCACACATCCACAAAACATCCCGAAACCACAAAACCAACCCGCTCCCCATCACCACTACAACACATGCCACACTTCAAACAACACCCCACTACTCATCCCTGAACCACTAAACTCCACAAATGATCATCTCCACAACACCCCCATCTATGTGGAAACCATACCACACTATACTCAACCTATTTCAAGCACACCTGAGTCTGATGACAAAGACTCTATTATCAAGAATCTGGCTGCGGAACTCAAGCAGTTGACTAGCAGAGTTCAGGGTGTTGAAGGAAGCAAGGGGATCGAGGGATTGAATTACGAATACCTTTGCATTCAGCCAGATGTCAAACTGCCCGAGGGGTACAAACCTCCCAAGTTCGAGATGTTCGATGGCACCGGGGATCCCAAAGTTCATTTGAGGACATACTGCGACAAGCTGGTCGGAGTAGGAAAGAATGAAAAGATTCGCATGAAGCTCTTTATGAGAAGTCTGAAAGGGGATGCTCTATCTTGGTACATTAGCCAAGACCCGAAGAAGTGGTCGAATTGGGTGGGTATGGCGTCTGATTTCATGGATAGATTCAGATTCAACACGGAGAATGCACCAAATGTATTCTACATCCAGAACTTAAAGAAGAAACCTACGGAGACATTCCGCGAGTATGCTACTCATTGGAGATCAGAAGCTGCTAAGGTCAGGTCGGCTTTAGAAGAAGAACAAATGAATAGGTTTTTTGTTCGTGCTCAAGACCCATAATATTATGAGAGGTTTATGTTGATTGAAGGCCAGAAATATCATTAAGCTAGGGGAAAGGATCGAGGAAGGTATTAAAAGTGGTATGGTCACAAACTTTGAAGCATTATAGGCCACCAACAAGGCTCTACAATCTGGTGGCACGTCCAAGAAAAGAAATGTGAGTGTCGTGATGGTTGCACAGAGAACAAAGTCCCCAATCAGATACCAAACCTACCCATTACCTCCACTTACATATCAGCCTACCTCAAATTACCAAGCACCCTTGCCCTCTTGCCAAGCTCCACTGCCTACTTACCAATCATCTCCACCTCCCACATATCAGCCCACTTCGCCCAGATACTCTCAACCTGCACCTGTCTACCAAGCCTACAATACCCAACAAGCCCACTATCAATCACCTAGACCCCGACCAAACTTCGACCGCAGACCCCCCAAACAGTATACCGCCATTGCTGAACCTATCGACCATAAACCCCGAAACCCCCTATCCCTACCGTAAACCCCGAAAACCCCTCCTAATGGGTCAACCCAAACAAAACCTGTGCATACAATTACGGCATGAAGGGGCATACCATTGATGAGTGTCGCTCTCTGAAGGATAAGATCCAAGATTTAATTAACAACAAGATCATTGTGGCAAAGGATCCTACTCTGAATGTCCGTAACAACCCTCTACCAGACCACAAGGGTGGAGGTGTTCACATGATTGAGATAGAAGACGATTAGGACCCCAAAAGGGTCGATTGGATTGATCGCTGAAGGTGATGAGCCAAAGAAACCAACAATCACCCTTAACCCGATTGTGGTCCAGATGCAACCTTTTGGAGACGCCGAAGTAAACATGTCCATACCACTTGAGTTCGAAGCACCTTCTTCTGCAAAGACGCCAGGGCCTATTGAGGTCGAGTTTGGGTCCCCAAAGGCACCTGTACCATTTGAGGTTGCTATATTACCTCCCAAAACAAGGGTGCCCATTCCGGTGGCCATGACAGCCGTAACACCATTCCACCCAAAGGCCATACCGTGGGATTACACCGCCGAGGCGATAAGGAAAGGGAAAACCAAATCTGGAGAAGCAATTGTAGCATAGGGTATGACAAGAACCGGTAGGGTTTATACTCCAGAACATCTAGCTGAGTCCAGTAAGCAGGCCTCTGGATGACCAACTCTCACTGAAACTGGGCCTGATGATCTCTGGAGAAAGATAAAAGCCAAAGAGTATTCGGTCATTGATCAGTTGAACAAAACGCCAGCCCAGATCTCTATCTTGGCTCTGCTACAAAGCTCTGACACACATAAGAATGTCTTATTGAAGGTGCTGAGCGAGGCATATGTGCCCAGCAACATAACTGGAGGAGAAATGGCAAACATGGTAGGGAAAGTATTGGAGAGTCACAAAATCACTTTCCAAGAAGATGAGCTGCCACCTAAAGGGCTAAGCCACAACAAGGCATTGCACATCACTGTGCAGTGCGAAGATTATTTCATCACCAGAATCCTGATTGACAGAGGGTCCAGCCTCAATATTTGTCCATTGGTGACTCTCAGAACATTGGGAAGAGCCTGCATAAGATCAAGGATGGATCCATCACTGTCAAAACTTTCGATGGATCCCAAAGGTCCACTATTGGGGAAATCAGCTTGTGTCTGCAAATGGGACTGACCTGGTTCGACGTTGATTTTCAAGTGATAGACATCCCAGCATCTTACAACTTGCTATTGGGACGGCCCTAGATCCATGTCATTGGGGCTGTAGCATCAACCCTACATCAAGCAGTGAAATTCGAGTGGAATCACCAAGAGTTAATTATTCATGACGACGGTAAAAATCCCATATACAGTCGCCAGACCATCCTAGCAATCGAAGGAAGAAGGAAGATAGGTAGAGAAACCTACCATCACATTGAGCGAGTCAACACCGTGGAAAAGTATAAATGGTGGGATAACAAAATTGAAAGTATACTGAATTGGTGTGGATACGAACCTGGAAAGGGACATGGCTAGAATCTCCAAGGAATCGCTAAGCCTATCAAGTTGAAGAAACACTGTACCACTTTCGGTTTGGGGTATGAATACACTTGGGAGGAGTTCACCCACTGGTCGTCACCATGGCACAGTCCCTACTACCTGCTGAAGCATCTGATACCTCACTTAGAGAAGACCTTCCAGCCAACCGATGTCATATATGGGTTGGAAGAATACGAAGAACTGGTGGCGATGAGGAATTTGTTTTTGGAAGATAATAATATGGACTGTTGTGTCATTTTCGAGAAGGAGGGGGAGGAAGACCCTTCTATACAAGCTGTGAGCCAAGGAGCACGCCTCAACAATTGGTCCATCAAAACCACCAGGGCCCGAAAAGTTTCGGGGTAGCAAGGCTGAACAAAGCACCATGCATTATCTTTATTTTTCGCTAGTTGACTTTTTTATGCATTTTTAATATTAAAATAAGAGCTCCAATGTTTAAAATAATTATGAAATTTATCAAAGCATTTCAGTTTCTTATAAATCTTGCTCTTATTACTTACTTTAATTACACAACATTACTATTACTTATCTTGATGAACCAATGATTGTGACATGCAACGAGACAACGCAACAAACAAATATAGACTTAGAAGAAGATGATATACCAGAAGTGGTTGTTAAAAAGGTTGAGGATTTTGAGAACAAACCTAAGTCTAACTGGACGAAACTGAGATTGTCAACCTGGGAGATGCAGAAAATGTCAAAGAAACGCGCATCAGTGTTCATCTGTCACCATCAGAAAAGAAAGAGTACATAGAATTTCTAAGGGAATATGAGGACATATTCACCTGGTCTTATGATGACATGACTGGTCTCAGTACATCTATTGTAGCTCACAAACTGCCAACCGATCCGACATGTCCACCAGTAAAATAGAAGCTCAGGAAATTCAAACCTGACATGAGTTTGAAAATCAAGGAAGAAGTCACCAAGCAAGTCAAAGCCAAGGTTCTTAGGGTAGTAGAGTATCCAACATGGTTAGCCAATATTATGCCAGTGCCGAAGAAGGACGGGAAGGTTAGAGTCTGTGTCTACTACCGGGATCTCAACCGGGCCAGTCCGAAAGACGAGTTCCCCTTGCCGAACATACACATTCTAATTGACAACTGCGCCAAGCATGAACTGCATTCGTTCGTTGATTGTTTTGCTGGGTATCATCAGATATGGATGGATGAGGAAGACGCGGAGAAAACGGCGTTCAATACGCCATGGGGGATGTATTGTTACAAGATGATGTTGTTTGGGTTAAAGAATGCTGGGGCCACCTACATGAGGGCCATGACTACTATTTTCCATGACATGATACACAAAGAGATCGAGGTGTATGTAGACGACATCATCATCAAATCTAAGAGAGCCACTGACCACATGGAAGATCCGAGGAAGTTCTTCAACAGACTAAGAAGGTACAACTTGAAGTTGAATCCCGCTAAGTGTGCATTCGGGGTTCCTACCAAAAAACTACTTGGGTTCATTGTTAGTCGCCGAGGAATAGAAATGGATCCAGCAAAGGCCAAAGCCATCCAAGAATTGCCACCACCAAAGAACAAGAAAGAGGTTATGAGTTTCTTAGGAAGACTTAACTACATCAGCCGGTTCATAGTTCAATCCACTGTCATTTGTAAGCCAATCTTTAAGATGTTGAAGAAGGACGCCTCTACCAAATGGACTGATGATTGTTAGAAAGCCTTTGACAAAATCAAGGAATACCGGTCAACGCCGCCAGTTTTGGTCCCGCCCGAGCCGGGTAGACCTCTATTACTCTACCTTACAATATTGGATGGAGCTTTCGGTTGTGTTCTGGGGGAGCATGATGAAATGGGGAGAAAGGAGCAAGCCATATATTATCTCAGCAAGAAGTTCACCCTGTACGAGGCATGTTATTCTCTATTGGAACGCACCTGTTGTGCTCTGACTTGGGTAGCTCAGAAGTTGAGGCACTATTTCTATGCCTATACTACTTATCTCATATCAAGAATGGATCCTTTGAAGTAAATCTTTCATAAGCCCATGCCCACTGGCAAGCTAGGCAAGTGGCAAATCCTGCTGAGTGAATTCGACATTGTTTACGTGACTCAAAAGGCAATCAAAGGGAAAGCACTGGCAGATCATCTTGCTGAAAATCCCGTGGATGGAGAATACGAGCCTCTAAAGACGTAGTTTCCTGATGAAGAGGTATCTTTCATAGGGGAAGATATTGCAGAATCCTATGATGGTTGGAGAGTGTTTTTTGATGGAGCAGTAAACTTCAAAGGAGTTGGCATAGGAGCGGTCCTAGTATCAGAAATCGGCCAGCATTATCCGGTGTCTGCCAAGCTCAAGTTCCCATGCACCAACAACATGGCCGAGGACGAAGCCTGCATCTTAGGGATCAAGCTGGCCATTGACATGAACATTAAGGAATTTCTAGTGATTGGAGATTCAGACCTGCTTATACATCAGGTACGAGAAGAATGGGCAACCAAGAACTCCAAGATACTCCCTTATCTGCATCACGTACAGGAGTTGAGGAAGAGGTTCACAAAGACAGAGTTCCAACATATTCCCAGAGTTCAGAATGAGTTTGTCGATGCATTGGCTACCCTATCGTCCAAGATACAGCACCCAAACAAGAACTTCATTGATCCTGTTCTAGTAAAGATCTATGATCAGCCAGCTTACTGTGCTCATGTAGAAGAAGAAGCAGACGGAAAACCTTGGTTTCATGATATCAAGGTATATTTGACGAAGGGAGAATATCCAGAACTCGCAAATCCTACTCAGAAGCACACACTTCGGAGATTATCTAACAACTTCTTTCATAGCGGAGGAATACTGTATAGGAGGACTCCCGATTTGGGATTACTAAGGTGTGTCGACGCAAAGGAAACATCCAAGCTATTGGAGGAAATTCATGCAGGGACCTACGGTCCATATTTGAACGGCTTTATCTTAGCCAAGAAAATACTCCGAGCTGGTTATTTTTGGATGACTATGGAAATGGACTGCATCCAGTATGTCCGAAAATGCCATTGCTGTCAGATACATGCAGACATGATAAAGGTGCCTCCAAATGAGCTTACTGCAACAAGCTTGCCATGGTCGTTCGCCGCTTGGGGAATGGAAGTTATCGGACCTATCGATCCTGCCACATCAAACAGGAACAGGTTCATTCTAGTGGCAATTGATTATTTCACCAAATGGGTTGAAGCAGCATCATACAAAGTAGTGACTAAGAAAGTGGTAGCAGATTTTGTCCGCGACCGTATTGTTTGTCGGTTCGGAATTCCGGAGTCAATCATCACTGATAATGGTTCCAATCTCAACAGCGACCTGATGAAAGCCATGTGTGAAACCTTCAAGATCAAACATAAGAATTCTACAGCTTACAGACCTCAGATGAACGGAGCTGTAGAAGCCGCCAATAAGAATATCAAGAAGATACTAAGGAAGATGATAGAGAAGCATAAGCAGTGGCATGAGAAGTTATCATTTGCTTTATTGGATATCGCACCACAGTTCACACATCAACCGGGGCAACTCCCTATATGTTGGTTTATGGTACAGAAGCAGTCATTCCCGCCGAGGTAGAAATTCCCTCCTTGAGAATCATACAGGAAGCAGATTGACGATGCAGAATGGGTAAGGAGTCGCTACGAGCAGTTAGCTCTTATAGATGGGAATATAATGAATGCAGTTTGCCATGTCAACTTTATTAGAACAGAATGTACAGAGCCTTCAACAAAAGAGTCAAGCCGAGATAGTTTACACCGGGGCAGCTGGTGTTAAAGAAGATTTTCCCGCATCAAGATGAAGACAAAGGGAAGTTCTCTCCCAACTGGCAGGGTCGATACATGGTTCATCGGGTTCTAATTGGAGGATCCCTCATACTTGCAGAAATGGACGGTGAAGTTTGGCCGAAGCCGATCAAGTCAGATGCAGTGAAGCGATACAATGTGTAACTCTTACGATTTCCTATATGATGTAATTTGAACTACGCCTGACCTGATTCCCATTTAAGAGGGGATACGTAGGCAGCCCTATGGGTTCGGTCACAATTCAATAAAATTTTCATTTCCCCCGCTATTGGAAACTGGGGCAGAATTTTGAGGAGGACCCTCAAAATTCCGAAGTTGATTTCAGCCATTTATCGCACGTAGTCGTTAGAAGCACCAGCCCATTAAACTGGGGTAGAATTTTAAGGAGGACCCTCAAAATTCCGGAGCGAGAGAGGTTACAATGTCTTGAACCGCATCGCATTCGTCGGTTCATCTAAAGAAAACTATTTTAAATTATGTATTTATGTTACATTTTTTCTAAATCATGCATGTCTGGTATCAAAATTGCTTTGTTTAGCAACGCTACCCCAATGATGCACAACGCCAATCAGGACAAGCGAAGCTCATGGGGAAACGAACTAAACTCCCCCCCCCTACAAAACTCACGATTTTTCTTTGGATGCAGGCACTCAAGTCGTAAAATCATCAGATATATCTATACATTCATACTTCCTGGGAATACAACTCTCAGAATCATCACCTATTTACAGTTGCTATCCGTACACGACATCCACAGCAGCCACAATATAGCAATCAGCTATCAGCTATCATCTATCAGCTAAGAGATTTCATTACTATTCGCCTTTTATTTTCTGCATTGCATAAAGCTATCTTTCTGCCTTCCAAGGTTAAGCTCTGCCTCCCTCTGCATTTCTCTGCATTGCATAAGGCTACCTTTCTGCCTTCCGAGACTAAGCTCTGTCTCCATCTGCATTTTCTGCATTGCATAAGGCTACCTTTCTGCCTTCCGAGACTAAGCTCTGTCTCCATCTGCATGTTCTACATTGCATAAGGCTACCTTTCTGCCTTCTGAGGTTAAGCTCTACCTCCATCTGCATCTCCTACATTTCATAAGGCTACCTTTCTGTCTTCCGAGGTTAAGCTCTACCTCCATCTACATGGCTGAAATACCGCCACCTTATTTCTCTTGCATTGGCTGAAATATCGCCACTCTATTTCTCTTGCATGACTCAAATACCGCCATCTTATTTCTCTTGCATGGCTGAAATACCGCCACCCTTTATTTACGTCTTGCATTAGCTGAAAGATTTCCACCTTATGCATTTTCATGGGCTGAAAGATCGCCAAATTGTCCAAAGGCGTCATTGTTCGGAGGCACCATTTTCATAGCCTAAGAATGCCATGCCATGGCCTGAGGACCCCATTTTATCTTTTGCATATCATTATTCAAAGGCATCATGGTTCGGAGGCATCATCCTCAGAGCCTGAGAATATCATTTCATAGCCTGCGAATCCTTTATCATACGCTTCATGGCCTAGGACATCATGGTCCGAGGACGTCATCCTAATCGTCCAAAGACAGCTTCACAGTCCAAAGGGAACTTGCATCACATTTAATTTATGCACAATATATATATATATGTTGGTATTGTTCATTCGTAGGTACACCGTCTAGCAATAACAGTCTCAGCAGGAGTGGTCCCGCTCCAATTCCCGCATCCTATCAGACTCTGACCATCCCTTCTCAACATGAACATCGCGTCCGTTTTTCGAAAATCTCCATCGGCATACTCCGCCGATGGATCCCGAACTACATATGGCCTGATTCCTATAATACCAGGGATATGTAGGCACCTCAGAAACCAGAGCTTGGTCAAACTTTTCAAAATAGTTTCATTCGGTCAAAATTGGCCATCATATCTTTACCCGACAACTCTTTCATCATTCCCGAGTAAAGAGGGGCAGCTGTTGATACCCAATTTTTTTCTATGTATTTTTATATACAAAATACTTTCAAAATAGCATGTACATATATGTATAAGCATGCCTAAGAGTTTTGGTATTTTTTCCTAATTTTTTAAGATTTTAAAATCAATTTATTGTCTATTTTTAGCAATATAAAATCCAATAATTATTCCCATGATTATCATTTTGGAGAATAACTTATTTTATTCTCATATTTATACCAAAATATGATTAAAGTGATTTTTGTATATTTTTTACAAATCTATTTGGTATTTTTAAGCTAACTTGCATGTAATTGCAATTATAGCCTATTTCACGATTAGTAGCATTTTATAATTATAAAATAATTTAAAGTATTTTTAAATTAATATTTATATGGTATTTGTTGGCTCAGTGTTTTTAATTTACTTTTAAAATTATTATTACTATTTTTATAAAATAAAAAGGGAAAATACGTTATTTAACACTTAGCCCATTTCTATTTCAATTACAGCCCTTTCACCTTTCAATTTTTGGCCTCAATTTGACCGAATTCCGCCCCCAAATTAAACCAACCCAATCCCCAAATTACCCGACCCCTGACCCGATTAAAAAAACCCACCCGGCTTCTCTTTGATCCAGGCAGTTGATCATTTTGATCAACGGCCGTAATTCACCCTTTCCTTTTTAATTCCCAAACACCCTTGACCTAATTCATTTCACCTAAGACACCGCCTTTGAACCCCTTCATCTCTCAAATCCTCTCGAGCCTCTCTAAAACCCTAATCGTCTCCCACCTTATCTCACCATGTTTCCACCGGAATCCATGGCGTCTCCGGCCACGGATGGTCTGTACTCATACTTTCTCACCATCAGACCTAAGCTATTCAAGGTTTTGAAGTTCGACTTCAATGGCTCTCTTCATATCCTTCTCAGATCTGTAGATCTATGGCTTCTCCAACCATTACCCCGGCATGTTCAAGCAATATGAGTCTTTTCGACTCAGGATCTAACTTTCCTCAAGACCTTTCTCATTTCTAGGGATTTCTCTTAAACCCTAAGCTGTCTATATGTTCTGTATTTCTGCATATAGAAATCCTGTATCTAGGTTTCTGCATTTCTGCTTATAGAAATCCCGTATCTAGGTTTCTGCATTTCTCCATATAGAAATCCTGTATCTAGGTTTTTGCATTTCTGCATATAGAAATCCTAACTCTAAGTTTCTGCATTTCTGCATATAGAAAACATGATCATAGGTTTTCTACACTTCTGCATATACATGTCATTAGGCAGACAATCATAGGTTTAATAATAATCAACTTCATTCTAGATATCATGCCTATAGGACTCTTGCATTTTTGCAATCGTTTAAAAACCAATAACGCTTAGAAATCATGCCTATATGAGTAATCAATTGAATCTGATTCGTCTATTTTATCTACAAGTCTAAAATCAGTAGTAATCTTTGTTTAATATCTGCAGAACTCTTGTTTATAAAACCAGTAATCCTTTCTTTAAAGTTAGTGTTGTTAGATGCCATGCCTATAGGTCTCACCTAGGCAAACCATTAGGTGATCAATTAACTGTGTCAGTTTTTATAAACTACAATCAGACAAGGCTAATTCGGACTCCTCATCTGAGAAATATGTGATAAATCAGCCTGTCCTAATGCTTTAATTCAGACCATAACTAGTATTTGAAGTCATGCTATATATTTGCTGCTCTGGGTGAGGAGTCTTGTTTGAGCCTTAACTTCTATTTGTTTTCCCCCTAATTGCTTATGTGTTTTGTTTGTCGCCTAGACTTTTTATCCTTTTAAAATTCTGAAACGCCCCAACTCCCTCCCCTTTAGGATTAGTAGTCTCAAATGCCTCCGGGACTGATAGGATTGGGACAGGTAATAACATGCAATAAGAAACGATACTATTCCGCGCTTTAATACCTTAACTAGGTGGGAAGGGTAGATATGGATATGATGACCGGTGCGCTAATACCACGTGTATCCTCTCTTTTTAGGAGTGATTACCGGGTATTGCATTGATATGATCCATATTATTTGTAAACCTAGGACCCCCTTTCCTTTATTTGTTTATTTTATTCTCAAACTATTTCTTTAAAATTTCTGTTTTCTTTATTTTCGTCAAACTCTCAACTTGCTCGCAATATTATGTTAAAACCCCCCTCTACTTGAGACTTCTATTTGCTTACTTGTTATTCAAAGTCACAATTGTAACATGGCCAGGAACCACACTAGTGGATCTTGGGGGTGCCTAACACCTTCCCCTCGAGATAATTTCTAGCCCTTACCCGAACTCTGGTTTTCCAACTTGAACTCTTCTTTAGTGTCCTAATGCACTTTAATCATTAGGTGGCGACTCTTCAACCCAAAAAACCCAATTTCCAAGAGGGAACGAGTTGTCCTCCCAAATGTCATGAACCCGATTTCGCATTAGAAAAAGAGGGCGCGACAACATGGACTTAGTGTGGGATGGCGTCTCAACGATGTCTATGACACCAAGTACCTCATTTGTGGTAAGAGCAGCATCTCAAGAGGTTGTAGCCTCCGACTCTCCCTCTGATTCCCAAGCTAGAGGGGGATCAACCTCTTGGTCATATTTTCTATTTGTCGCTTGTTCCCCCTCGTTGATGGTCGACTTATGAGCAATAAACTCAAGGTTGTCATCCTTGGGATAATCCCTTAGTCGTAGAGGGAATTAGAGTCCGGTACCCTGGACTTGATTCTCGTTTTGTTACTTTTCCGAACCCGGAAGGCCACCCTCTTCTTCTTCACCTCGGTATCCGAGGAGCCCGGGGACTTTCTCTTCTTCTTATTCTTCCCCTCCTTTGTGGTAGCCCCAGACTGTCCTGAAGTAGAGGGTTCGGGAAGCGAAGAAGAGTCCTCATCCTCATTCAACGGCCTGAGCTCGGTGGTCTTAGGAAAACCTATGAGAATGAAGAAAACTTAATGAAATACAAGTCAATCGTGTAAGTGTAATCATTCGGAAGAAAACCTCACCAAGGGAATAGGCCTCCCACTTGCCCTTCGAGAGCTTGCTCCACGCTTGCTCTGAGTAATACATCTATTTGCAGATCACCTCGATCTACTTCTTGAAGCGGGGAACTGCGTTAGGAACCTGGGAAATCTCTCCACAACGATAAACACATGCAATTAGAAAGATAATAAAAGGGAGTGTGAAATACTCAAGAAGGAAAACACTTACAAGATGCATTCCACTTTTCGAGGAATGGTAGAAATTCGGAGGAAATGAGGTCTTCAATTTTCATCGGAATGAACCTCCCCTGCCAACATCGATCTGGTCCTCGTCGATTCTCTAGAACAGAGTTATACTTTCTCATTAAACGAGCTTGATCAACCCCCATCGAAAGATTTTGGGACTCTAGAGATGAAGTAGATAGTCAAGGGTTAACTGAGGTTCTTCGGTGTTGTTTGTGAAGTGATAAAGGAGGACTACGATCCGCTAAAAGGATAGGTGAATCTTCCCAAGGCAGACCTTGTACCTTTTAAAGAAGTCGAGGACTATGGGGTCCACCAGGACAAGCGTAAAGGGGTATGTGTAAATGCTGAGGTACCCCTCCACGTTAGTGGTGATATCTTCGTTGGGCCCGGGGACAACCACCTCATTGCTCTCCCAGTTATAGTCTACCCGAACTGTGAGGAGTGTCTAGTCAGTAACGGAGCATATGTACCTCCATGGTCCCTTGCCTCGATGCTGTTAAGTGGAGGCCTTTTCGATGTTGAATACATTCTCAATAAGCAGCCCCAGGGGACAAAAATCTTCAAGGGAGGCTCATAGGCCACCTCAAAATGGCCACCTCAGCATCTATGGCCGAGTCGGAAGAAGAAGGGGCAGTTTGCTGATGCACAGATTTGGAAGTTTTTGCCATTTGTTTCTGTAATATATGAAGGTTTGAAGGAAATATATGAAGATTTGAGGATAGAATAAAGATATGAAGGTCTGGGTTGAAGATTCAAATAGAAAGAATGAAGATTTTGGGATGAAGATATGAAGATTTAAGGAGCAATGTCTGAAGATTTGAAGAGGTTAAAGGTAAGTGTAGAATCCAAGGGTTAATAAAATAGCTCTGGAACCAGAAATGTGAAGAAGGGGTCAGACTTTTTATAGAGGAAGGACAATAAATGTGTGATGTTTCACATTCGAGGACAATCAACCAGCGGCTGACACATGTTCGAAGTCAATATGGCGTGACTGATAGGACATTTTGTCGACCCATCAACTCGGTCGTAACGTATGAAGGCAGGAACCGGGATTCATTTATCGCTTCCTGTCGCTTCGATTAATCTACCCTCCAAAAAATCAGGGGATTATCTGTGTACGAGTAAAATCAAGGGCAATGTCTACCCTGCTTCCCCAATGAGATAACAAAGGGGAGCACGAATCCACGAGATTATAATCGAGGCCAGAGACCCCTCATATCGAGACCCAGAGAGAATGAACGATATATCCGATATCGGACATAGTAAAGCAACGTACCCCGGATCGAGTATAACTTCTAGACATAGAGAGACTTGGTGTACGATGATGCAAGACGAGTAGGGGGTTGTAATGCTTGCCCTCAATCGGATAATACAGCACAAATCTCATTCAATATCGATTATGGATCAACAATTACTGGGAAAAGGAGATTTCTACCTTTTTATACTAATACTAGGAATGAAATTCTCCTACTATATAAAGGGGAAGTTTTTCTTTAGTCTAACACACTATAATACCCAATTCAAAGAAATAAAAGTCTATTTTTGTCTTTGAGCTACTGCAAAAAGCATTATTCACTTGTTCTTTTCTTCATTCACGACTGTAATTCAACCAATGATCCAATTGAGGACAAGTTCACAGTTCAATCTGATATCGGGCTTGGTTATAACATTGCGATTGGTTTGATCGTTTTTATCATCTTAATTCGTTTATCTGTCATTCTTAATTATTTGTGTTGAATTACACCACGTATCCTTTAAACCGCGTATAAATTTAATTATTACCCAAACAGTATTGTATTTTTTTGAGATATTTTTTATGTATTTAGCTAGTGTTTGTGAGTCTTTACTACATAGTCTTGGAAGGATTGTTGCAATTATTGTTCCATAGACTAGTATCACATTTACTTTGGTATTTATATTAAACTCTACCTTAAAAATATCACGCTTAACCGGTTTAACTATTGTAAGTAATTGGCTTGCCTAGTCTTATAGACTAGGTCCCATCACGATGCCTAAGGGCGAGATTTTGGGATGTGACAAGTTGGTATCAGAGCTCTAGGTTCATAGGTTCTACGAGTTATGAGTAAGTTTAGTAGAGTCTTGAAGATTGGTACGGAGACGTCTGTACTTATCTTTGAGAGGATATGGAACTATTAGGAAAATTCCACTTCTTTTATCCCTATCTTACAGATTTATTGATTTCGGAGTTTGAGCCTTTGTATTTATATTCTCTCACAGATGTTGAGGCACTGCATTGTTGGATCAGTTGAGAAGATACTCGCACCCCATGCTAGAGTCGTGAGAGGATACGGTCAAGGTATAGGCAGAGGAGAGGCATGTGTTACTGCTAGAGCACCTTTTAGAGCAGACACTGAGGACAAATCAGTAGATCCGATTGGGAGATAGGAACCGGATGCACCTATTGCTACCCCTAGACTTCAGGAGACGTTAGCGCAGTTCCTAAGCATGTTTGGTACATTGGATAAGGTCGGATTGATCCTAGTTGTACCAGCTATTTTACAGACTATGGGAGGAGCTCAAAATCCCGCCGCCCGTACTCTAGAGCAGCAGTTTCATGTCGGTCATACACTGAGTGTTGTGCCAACACAGCCCTTTATTGTTGTTCAGTCTGAGGTCAGGCCAGAGGCATCAAAGGAGGAGCAGAAGAGGCTTGAGAGGTTTAAGAAGTATGATCTTACTACTTTTAGTGTCGTAGTTACTGATGATGCGCGAGGTTTTCTGGATAAGTGCCATTGCATTCCCCTTACCATATGTATTGTAGAGGTGAGCGGAGGTTTTTTTTTATATTTCAGTTGTCAAGAGCAGTATATATACGGTGGCAGGCTTACGAGGAGGGTAGGCCAGCTGATGCAGCCCCACTCACTTGGGCTCAGTTTCCAAAGATGTTCTTGAGGGAGTTTGTTCCCCAAACCCTCTTGGATACATAGTGCACAGAGTTTGAGCAGCTATGTTAGGTCACTATAACGGCGTCGGAGTATGCTATCAGGTTTAGTCGGTTATCTCGTCATGCACATATTTTGGTTTCTATCATTAGAGAGCGAGTTCGCAGGTTTATCGAGGGCTTATTTATGGTCTTAGATTCAACATGGCTAAGGAGTTGGAGACTGATACTCCATTTCAGCAGGTTGTGGAGATTTCCAGGAGGTTAGAGGGTGTTCGGGGTCAGGAGATGGAGGATAAGGAGGCTAAGAGGCCTAGAGGTCCTAGAGGGTTTAATGGGTTCTACTCTTCATCTCTGACTCATCACGGTGGAGGTTCCATCAACCAGCAAGTTCAGTTCGCACTTTAGACTACCTGTGGTACTCCAGCTAGTCAAGGACCTCAAGGTACTCATATGGGGCATTCATCTTTTATTGTACCTCTTGCTCGGAGTTTCCACAGTGTTTATTCCAGTTATACAGCATAGATTTAGCACCAACATCCAGAACCACAAAAGGGTTGTTATGAGAGATGGCAATACTAGGCACATCATTAGAGATTGTCCTAGAATCCGGAGGGTGGGATTCATCAGAGCACTCAGGCTATGGGATCCACTGTAGCTGCTACTCCACCAGCACATCCAGCTAGAGGAGGAGGTCATGCGAGTAAAGGGCATCCAAGAAGGGGAGGCCTGGCCCATTGATATGCTTTCCCTAGTAAGGCAAAGGCTATTGTTCCAGATGGTGTTTCTATAGTGCGATGAATTCGACAAGTCATTTTGAGTATTAGCCCTTGATTTTTTATGTTTCAAGAACTATGTTAGCTTCATTTGATGTTTCTTGCTTTGCCTGCATGGTCCGTGTCACTATTTGAAAAACTTTTATGTGAAAATTTGAAGAAAACATGATTTTTGGCTTTAAAAACAACTTGAGTTGATTATGGTCAAAATTTTATAAAAACAACCTCGGATTGGATTTTTGACAATTTCGGTAGGTCCGTATCGTGATTTTGGACTTTGACATATGCCCATAATTTAAATTGGAGGTCCCTAAATTTATTTGACTCATTTGGCTGAAAACCAGTAATTTGAAAGTTTTAAAATTTACTAAATTTGACCGTAAGTTAACTTCTTAAATAACGGGTTTGGATTTTGATGTTGAAACTGGAAATGGGTCTGTATCTATATTTGAAACTTATCTATGAAATTTGGTGCGATTTGAAATTTATTTGACATGATTTGGGCGCTTAGATGCGATTCTAGTGTTCTTGAATTTTACTTTGAAATTTCATTCATTTCGAGGATTGATTTGTAGTTTGGATATTATTTTTGTGATTTGATTGCGACAGCAAGTTCTTATAATGTTATTACACCTGTGTTCATGTTTGGTTTGGAGCCCGAGGGGCTCGGTGAGTTTCGGACGTGTTTCAAATAAGTTTTGCTAGTGTGAAGATTGTTGGTGCAATACCAGCTATTATATTTGCTGCAGATCTTGTATTTGTGAGGTCTAGCTCACAAGTGTGGGCCTCGATTTTGCAAAGAAGAGTTCGCATTTTCAAGCAGGTCCTAGGATTAGGTAACCTCGCATTTGCGAGAAAATGGTTCGCAATTGCGAACAACTCAGCATCTCATTTGCGATCACTTGGTCTCATTTGCGGTGCCTGGCAAAAATAGTATTCATTTGCAATTTCAAAGATGCTGGTCGCAGTTATGAAGATGGAAACTTTGCATTTGCGACTTCTATGACTCTGACGTAGGTTTCGCATTTGCGACCCTTGTCTCGCATTTTCGGCGTTCTCAATTGAGAATATTACTTCGCAATTGCGACACCTGCAGTTGGGTAAAAGAGGAGAAAAACGGGACTGAGCTCACTTCATACAATTTCTCAACCCTAAACACTCTAAAGGCGATTTTCTAAGAGACCTTTATTCCCAAATTCATTGGTAAGTGATATAAACACATTTCCTTTCAATTACCCATTATATTTCATGAGATTTCAACATATTTAGGATTTCCAAGTAGAAATTAAGGATTTGGGTAGAATTGGGGGGTTTTATAAAGTTGAGATTTAGACCTGGATTTCGAAACAAATCATATATCCAGGATTAGAGGTGAATGGGTAATCGGTTTTTGATCCGAACTCGGGTTTTGATTAAGCGGGCTCAGGGTGAACTTTTGTTGACTTTTTCAAAAATGATTAAAGTTGAACCTCTTTCATTTTTGGGTAGTTTCTAAAGCTTATTTTGAATCACTTAGTCAATAATTTGCTAGATTTGGTTGGTTTGGAGGCTTGTTAAAAAGGCAAGGCCGTGATTGATTGATTACTTGAGTTGCGGAGTGAGGTAACAGTTGGGTCTAACCTTGATTTGAGGGAATTAGGGAACCTTGAACTACGTGTTATATGAATTATATGGAAAACGGCGTATATACATGACAAGTGTATATACGCCGTTATGATACTTGCATCCATATTTTCATTTCTTCATGATATATCTTGTTTCATGCCTGAATTGTCGCATGCTTTATTGACTTCTAGGCCATAATTGTTACTTGTCATTTAGCTATTCTTGTATATTGTCCATACCTTCCATGATTTCATGCTTGTTGGCTACTTGTCTCTACTTGCATATCTAAATTGTCATATATATTTCTTGCCTTATAGTTTTGGAATATTTGTTGCTTTCTATAACGTGGTTTCACTTGTATGAGTTGTATAATTAATAGATACCAATGAGTTGGTAATGTTGTGAAATTCGAGTTGTTAGAGATTCTTTGATTATTATGTGATTCTTCATTGCCTCATACATTTACTCTCTTGATGTAGAAATTCTTATATGGTTGTTGAATTGCTATTTTTAATTGAATTGCTTGGGGAGCGGGTTGCACGCTGCAACGAAAATTGAAAGGTAATGAATTAAAATGGCAGAATAAGGATGAATTATGATATTGACAGATGATGACATGGTGGGATTGGCTTACTCACCGCAACGGATTCTATATGTTGTAATTGTTTGTGATTGTTGGATTTGCCTCGGTATTTTGAGATGAGTTTATGAGACTTGTTATTCTCGGCTCTCTGGTAGTTGGATTTCGAGTTTGTTTTTATGAGTTAACTGTTTTACTTCCATTTCTTGTTTTTTATGATTGTCATTATTATTGCGTACAACTTATTGTAAGTTACTCGCCTTAGCCTCGTCAATACTTCATCGAGGTTAGGCTCGAAAATTATAAAATACATGGTGTCGGTTGTGCTCATACTACACTCTACACTTCTTGTGAAGATACCGCAGTGGGCCCCAACAATGCTGAATGAGATTGCCCAAGTCCAGCTATCAGAAGAGACTTGAGGTATAGCTACACAGTGTCGTCCGCAGCCCTGAAGTCCCCTTCTATGTCATCTTAGCTGTTTATTTTTATTCAGACAGTTATGTTTTATTCAGACTATTATCTATAGTACCCTAGACCCTCATGTATTCGTGAAACTAGTTTCTAGGATTGTATTTGGATTACGTCTTTTATTAGTTTATCACTTATTTCAGACTGTTCAAGTTTATTATTATCATTTGATTTGAATTGTTAAAAATTGTTAATAATTATAGCTAACGTTGGCTTGCCTAGCAAGTTAAATGTTAGGCGTCATCACGGTCCCAAGGGTGGGAATTCCGAGTCATGACAAGTTCGTATAAGAGCACTAGGTTTCCTAGGTCTCACGAGTCATGAGCAAGCTTTGTAGAGTCTAAAGGATAGGTGCGGAGACATCTGTACTTATCTTTTAGAGGCTATAGGGCTTTAGGAACATTTCATTTCTTCTTTCTCTATCATGTGATAACTATAGATTCTAGTCTATCTTATGCTATCTTTTGCTTAGGTTTTGGATAAAAAATGTGTAAAAGTATTCCCGAAAAATGACTTATTGTGCTTGTTTATAGGGTTTGGTTAAAATGAGGAAAGAAACTCATAACCAACTCATGAAGGAGTTAAATTTGCACAAGTTCAAAGCTGAGATAAAAGCACTAACAACGAACAAAAAGGGCGGTCGCGGAAGGTCCACCACTGAAGCGGCGACAATTACGCGGTCCGCGGGATTGAGATTTAGAGAATGTGTTTTGGATGCAGATTGACACCGCTGACCGCGATGAAAAAGTGCGGTCGCGGACTACCTGACGCAGTCGCGGTTGTATTTCTGCTGAGAGCGTCAATCAAAGTTCATAGATCCTGCAAAGTGAGCTTGACTGAGGAGCGCGGTCCACATCCAAACTACGTGGCCACGATAGATGCTAAGCTGAGGCAGTAACTTTTACACTCCCCGCGAAATCAAATCCAGACCAAGCACAAAAGAGAAGAAACACAGTCCGCGCCTCTTTTGCACGGCCGCAAAAGTCAATGCATTGAGGCACCTAGTATTTCGCTGATAATGGAACCTCCGTAGGGTTATTTTTGTCGAGTAATTTTAGTTGTGTATAAATAGATCTTTTTCACATCTTTAGGTTATCTTTTGTATTAGGTAGCTCGTGAACAACCGTATTTTACCATTTAGAGTAATTTTAGAGCAGTTTTAGCTTAATTCCTTAGATACAACTTTTATGGCAAGACCTTAAATGATTATGCTGGATTCAATGATGAGGATGAGTCCCTGAATCTGGAGAAGGTGGCTATGGATGAGTTAGCCTTCCCTTGGATTGCATCGATGATTGCTCTCCCTGGGACTACTCCAACTTGGTTGACACCTGGGGTCTCGATCTATAGGTACACTCTAAGCTTCGAGGTGATGTGATGGGAAACTTTTGTGTGCAGCCGGTTAGACCCTACTGTGCAAGACAATGATATGACGGTCTCCCGAGCTATTATTGTGGCGGCTATCATGGTGGGGTACCCGGTTAACGTCAGGAATATTATGGCCAAGGTGATCACCAGAGTGGTTGGCAAAGATGAGAGCTCATATCATTTCCCAAACTTCCTCACCATGTACCTAGAGGATCAGGAAGTCGAAGGAAGGGACTTTGACCCTAAAGTGAAACCAAAGAGTCCATTCTCCTAGTACACCCTTCAGGGTCCAGACAACCCCAAGTCCAAGGGCTAAACCACCACTTCCACTGGCTAGTCTGAAGAGCCAGGGGTGGTGGCCATTGGTTTTGAGCCTTCCACTACCATGCCACGTCCTCCCTCCGGACCATCTACTTATATGCCTTCTTTGGTTCCTTCTTCATCAGCATACCCTCTGACTGCATTGAGGATTAATCAGACTCTTTCCAGTATCAACAACTAGATGCAGGCAGCTACATCAAAGTTGTCTGTCATATACAACACATTGGCAGCTCAGTCAGTTCCAGCACAGCCTCAGGTACCTGCTTTAGTGGAGGAATCGCTAAAGGATCTTCTGGACAATCAGAAGAAGCTCCTGGACAACCACAAGCTTATCATGGCCACTTGGATGCTCAGGGAGAACCAATCACGGAACTGGGCAAACAAATGAAGAAGATGAAAAAGACTAGGGCCTCAAAGGAGTCAGTAAAGTTGTTGCGCAAGGAGGTTGAGAAGATTAGATCAGCTGGAGACATCCCATTAGACCTAATCTTGGATGAGCCAGTTCCAGTAGCTCAGGCACCAGAGCAGGAGGCTGACAGAGAGCCCATGAGGAGAGAGGTGATCCCCAGACTGAGGATTTGGAGATTGAGCTGGAGGACCCCGAGGGAGGTGACTCGCCCAGCCATAGGACCCAGCCAGTGACCCCATGCAGATAGAGGCATCATAGGGAGTTTTTCTTTACTCTCTACCCTTCCACTTTTCTATTTTTATTGATAGCATTGAGGACAATGCTAATTTTTATTTGGGGGATGGCTTTATTTTGATGATGATTCGGATATTGGTTTGTAATAACCTTGATACTATTTCTTTTCTTTATTTTTTTTACTTATCGTACTTTATTTTCGTATTGTTGTTATGTATATAAAGTTACCTTTTCATGTATATATCCATTCCCCTCTTATGTATATTCGTCTCAATCCCCTATTGTACATATTCAGTTTATTTTCCGTATTTTACTTTATAACTTCTTTTGCAATTTTCCTTAATAGCATAGCTTCTTATTTCATTTAGTAGTTTATTTTTCAATTTGTAGCTTCTTACTTTTACAAGTTTTCGTGATCAATAAGCCTTTGGTACTCTTAATGCTACAGTTCTTTCCAAAAGTAGAATTTGTGTGAACCGGGTGGCTCTTCCCGATAACGGATGGCATGACTACCTTCTTAAGGGTTTGAATCCGTTTTCTTTATGTTTTTGTGTAACTAGTAGTACTGAATAAAAGTGTCTTAGGCAAAGCTTCATTTGGGCTTAGCACATTTACCTTTGACCTTATGGTTATAAACAAATTGATTTGCAAAAAATGGTGCTAGTCGTGACCTTTAAACTCTTGTGTTGACTAAACCATCACCGAGTAGTTTTTAGGAGCCATTTCTATTGCTCAATCTTAACTAGGGTTGTTGTGGGCCCTCGACTCAGTTCTCTTTAGCAATCCAATAGCTTGTGAGGTAAGGTATTGATTTGCAAGTCCAAGTCCCGTGCCAATAAGTCTAGAACTTGCCTTGAATGTTTGTCTAGGCAAAATTCTAAGTGTAGTTCTACTTGAGAAATGATTATAGGCTCTCCTTGATCCTAATTGAAACTTGAAAGCATCATAGCCCACCAAATATGATATCCCTAGTCAACCCCATTGAGCCGAAGCCCTTATTCTATCAATAACCATGATACAAGCCTTTATCCATTCTAAAATGACCCTCTCTTGGAACTCGATCTTTCCTTAGCATAATTGGCAAAAGAATAAGTTTGGGGGGGAGAGACGAAGAATGCAAAAGTGATAAAAGGTACAAAATGAATAAAAAGGAAGGCAAAAGGAAAAAAAGAAAAGCCAAAAAGTCAAAGGAAATTAAATAATATAGGAAAATGAAGGGATTCAATAAAAGCAATGATAAAAAGCTTGGAATGATTAGAAAGGAGAAAATTATTATCATGAATAAGAAAGAGTGATAGTGTGTCTCTCTAGTACCCTAAGAAAGAAGAAAATGACTCAAAGAGTCAAGAAAGTGTGAGCCGAAATGAGAAAATGAAGTGCTTAAGGAAAGATGAAACCTTTATAGACCAATATATCCTACCTTGAATCAAAAGCCTTCACTACATTCCCGCAAAAGCCCTATATGATTTTGAGTTGAGTGAGCTTACATTAGTGGTGATTCACATAAGGGGAAAGCTTATGGTACTTAGAGCCGGACTTGTCACATTCCCTTGTGAGAGACGAGTGTGCTTTTCACAATCCTTGTTATGAGTTCTTTAATTCTTAAGTGAGATTTGCTTATGGAGAGTGGAGGAGAAAGAGTTTTCCACAATGACCTACATAGTAGAGCGAGCTTCCTTAATGAGCTAAGTCAACTCTTGATGATCTTGTGACGCACTAGAGCCATGGAGCTAAAAAGGTTGTGTGTTGTTGATAATACATTTGCATTAAGGGCAATTGTTAGTCCCAATTGATGCTTGATGTAGCCACCTTAGAAGAGCTGAAATTTCCCTTTCTTTAATATTGTGGAGGTAGGAATTACTTTATTTGCTTGAGGACAAGCAAAAGCTTAAGTTTGGGAAAGTTGATAACTATGGATTCTAGCCTATCTTAAGCTCTCTTTTGCTTAGGTTTTGGATAAAAAATGTGTAAAAGTATTCCCGAAAACTGATAGCGAAGAAAAAGGGTGGTCGCGGAAGTCCACCGATGAAAGGGCCACAATTATGCGGTCCACAGAATTGAGATTCAGAGAATGTGTTTTGGATGCAAACAGAGATTGCTGACCGCAATGAAAAAGTGCGGCCGCGGAATACCTGACGTGACCACGGTGGTATTTCCACTAAGAGCATCATCAAAGTTCAGAGACCCTGCAAAGTGAGCCTGACTGAGGAGAGCGGTCCGCGTCCAAATTGCACGGTCGCGGTTGATCCAAACACTGAGGTGGTAAATTTTAGGCTCCCCATGAAATCAAGTCCAGACCAAGCACAAAAGAGATGAAACGTGGTCTGTGCTTGCTTTTGCGTGGCCACAAAAGTTAATGCACTGAGGTGCACAGTATTCGCTGACAGTAGAACCTCCGTAGGGGTATTTTTGTCTAGTAATTTTAGTTGTGTATAAATAGATCTTTTTCACATTTTTAGGTTAACTTTTGAATTAGGGAGCTCGTGAATGGCCATACTTTACCATTTAGAGTAATTTTAGAGCAGCTTTAGCTTAATTTCTTAGATTTTATTCATGTAATCAACTTTTATGGCTTATATTTCATCTTCATCTTTGATTTCTACCTTGATAATGAGTAGCTAAACCCATTAGCTAGGGTTGTGACCCAACCCTAGTGTGGGTATTTAATGGGTCTTCAATTTTAGGTCTTAATTGTTTATGGGTTAGTGATATCTAGTTTAATTTATGCTTTAATTGTAGAATTGGTGGTTGCAAACACTAATTCGTACCTTTATGACTTAGACTCTTCTTGAGAAAGAGGGACTAAGTCTAGGAAAATTAGTATAACAAGGAATTAGGGTGCATTCAAGTGATTGATAGCCCCAATTAAAGGGCTAAACCTAGAGATAGTAATACCCGACTTGAGCCAATTTTACTTGCATTGTTTGAACACCCAATTAAGCTTGAGAAAGCCAATTAGGGCAAAGTCACTCAAACTACCGAGAGGTATCGAATGAGTAATTATGTGTAAAGGTTATAGCACGACCCCAAATATAACAAGCTTGTCCTAAATTTTAGATCTCATTGGATACTCGCCTAGGTGCAAGTCACTTCCCTAGTGCTTTTTATCATTTGAGAAAACTCATACAAAAACACTGTACTTAAATTATTTTCAGCAGTCATTAACATTAAAAGTAGAATAGAAACAAATCCAAGCATTGTTAGAGGTACAATTAAAAGCAACACATGTAGCTAGATTTGATAGAAACCCAACTCCCAACCAATATTAACTCCCTGTGAAAATCGATCCGGACCGTTCGGGTAAACACTGCATCAACCAATCCCCACCATTATATAGTGGTGCATGGTTGGATCCGAATATCATGCAGTTTATTTACATTATTAAAGGTTGAACCATTCTACTCTAAATCTCTCGTAGATGGGGAAAACTCGCATAGTGTCTACATCCAGGCAAGAGCTAGAGCCCCTTGTTGCTACCACTGCCAGGGATAGGAGCCAAGGCTGAGGCAAGAGCCGAGGCAGAGGTAGAGCTCAGCCTAGAGCATGAGCAGAAGTAGTATCCATGGTGGAGCCTCAGCCTGACCACGAGGAGGAGGTCCTAGTTCAGCTGCACTAGTCGGACCCGCTTAGGTTCCAAAGGGATTCATAGTCACTCCCATACTTCAGGATGCCCTAGTCTGCTTGGTTGGACTCATGGAGAGTGTGGCTTAGACCGAAGCATTTTATGTGGCACTAGCCATCTCTCAGGCTGGGGGAGGAGCACAAACTTCACACTCCAGAGCAGATAGCTCCCTATACCAGACTTCGGCAGCTCTAGCAGTTGGGGTAGTTTATCCCGTAGTTGTTACACAACCCGGGGAGAGGCTCACGATGTCTTCTAAGGGATTGATGAGGTTGGATAAGTTCATCAAGCTCTTTCATATTCATTATAGCGGTGCACGCTCTAAGGACCTACAAGATTACATGGACTACTGCCATGTGGTGTTGCGCAGCGTGGGTATTGTTGAGACCAATAGGGTCGACTTTGCAGTGTTCCAAATGAACGATTCTGCCAAGAGGTGGTGGAAGAATTTTGAATAGAGTAGACCAGCTGGTTCACCTTCACCTACCTGTGATCAGTTGTAGCAGCTATTTCTGGAGAAGTTTATTGCTTTCATTCTAAGAGAGGTGTACCGTAGGCAGTTTGAGCTCCTTTAGCAGGGTGGCATGACCGTCACCCAGTATGAGACCAAATTTGTAGACTTGACTCGTCATGTAGATATGTTGATTCCTATGGATAGAGAGAGGGTGAGGAGGTTTATTAATGGTCTTACCTTCGACATTAGGGTTTAGATGTCTAAGGAGGTGGGAGATGATATTTCTTTCTAGAGGACCATATAGATTGCTAGACGGATCGAGATGGTTCATGGTCATGATAGAGGGTCGATATCTAAGAAGAGGTCCCGTCATTTTGGTGGCTTCAGTGGTGCCTCATCTGGAGGCAGAGGTTCTTTTAGTAGAGGCCATCCTCCTAGGTTGATTCAGTCATCTCTTGAGGTAGCCTACGGTGCTTCAGGCGGTCGCGGTTCTTGTGGGTCTCGTCTAGAGCAGCCAGCATTCAGTGCACCACCACTTTAGACTTATTATAGCAGCTATTTGGGCTGTCAGGGTTAGTCTCAGCTTCAACAACCTCAACAGTCGAGGAAGTGCTTTGAGTTTGGGGGCATAGGTCATATTATGAGGTATCCCTAGATTGATGAGCAGCAGACGTCAGCAAGGTTATCGTGCCATCATGCTGGCATTGGTTGCTCCACCGCCCACACAACTAACAAGAGGCATGGTTCGGGTTGTTATAGGTAGAGGTCAGGCCATTAGAGGTACAGGCCAGCCAGCTATGGGTCGCCCGAGGGGCGAAGTTCAGAGTGGTGGGGCCTAGCCCCATTTTTATACATTCTCAGCTAGACCTGAGGCCTAGTCATATGATACCGTCAAAACCGGTATTTTTCCAATTTTCCATAAGGATGCTTCAGTTCTATTTGATCCGAGCTCTATTTATTCCTACGTATCATCATATTTTTCTTCATATCTGATTGTGCCTCGTGATTATATGAGTGCTCATGTATATGTGTCCATGCCTGTGGGAGATTTTACTGTTGTAGATTGTGTTTATTGCTGATTTGTGGTTTCTATCGGGAGCCTTGAGACTAGTCTAGATATCCTACTTCTTGATATGGTGTACTTTGTTGTTATTTTGGACTTGGATTGGATGTCACCCAATTATGCTATATTGGATTGTCACGCCAAGACAGTGACCTTAGTCATGCTAGGGTTGCCTTAATTAGAATGGAGGGGGACTCCTGGCCATTCTACTATCAAAGTTATTTCTTATGTGAAGGCTCAGCATATGGTCGAGAGGGGATGTCTAGCATATTTGGTCTATGCTCATGATTCTAGTGCAGAGGTTCCTTCCATGGATTCAGTACCTATTGTGCATTAGTTTCCAGAGGTGTTTCCAAATAGATCTGTCGGGGATGCCACCCGATAGGGCTATTGATTTGTATTTACTTGACTCCGGGCACTCGGTCCATTTCTTTCCACCATACTGTATAGCGCCACCTAAGTTAAAGGAACTAAAGGAGCAGTTGCAGGATTTGCTTGATAATGGATTCTTTAGTCCTAGTGTCTCGCCCTGGGGTGTGCCAATGTTGTTTGTGAAGACGAATGAAGGTTTGATGAGGATGTGTATAGATTATCGAAAGTTGAAGAAAGTCACCATCAAAAACAAGTATCTTTTGCCGAGGATTGATGACTTATTTGGTCAGTTCCAGGGCACCAAATTGTTTTCGAATATTGATTTGCAATGTAGCTACTATCAAGTAAAGATTAGGGCATCGGATGTCCCTAAGACAACTTTCTGAACTTGATACGGGCATTATGAGTTCCTAGTGATGTCATTTGGCTTGGCAAATGACTGCAGCATTTATGATGAATCGGGTATTTAAGCCCTATTTGGATTCTTTTGTGATTGTCGTCATTGATGATATCTCAATCTACTCCCGCAGTCGAGAGGAGCATAAGCAGCATCTTCGGGTGGTACTTTAGACCCTGAGAGATAGCCAGTTGTACGCCAAGTTTTTAAAGTGTGAGTTTTGGTTGGACTCGGTTGCATTTTTGGGACATGTTATATCTGTCGAGGGCATTAAAGTGGATCCTAAGAAGATTGAGGCAGTTAAGAACTGGTCTAGACTACTTCATCTACAGAGATTCGGAGCTTCCTGGGTTTGGTGGATTATTATCGTTGGTTTGTGGAGGGGTTTTCATCCATTGTAGCCCTATTGACTAGATTGACCTAGAAGGGTGCCCCATTCAGGTGGCCTGATGAGTGTGAGTTGAACTTTCAGAAGCTCAAGCCTGCCTTGACTACAGCTCCAGTGTTAATACTACCCACGGATTCGGGATCTTATATCGTGTATTGTGATGCATCGCATATTGGGCTTGGTGCAGTATTGATGCAGGATGGCAGTTCCATGAATATTCATCAACTTAAAATCTACAATGATAGGCTTAAGCACGTCAATTCATAACTATTAAGTTCCATTTCTCAATTCAATATGCCACTACTAAGTTCTGTAATATTATTTATCTGTTTATGCATTAGTACACTTGATCTAATTCCTAAGGATATTGTGTTTGGAATATTTTCTCTTTTTAATGGTCTCGTTAACCAAATGGATGTGAGCACCTAATTTTTGCCCTACATGAAAATAACTCCTAAAAATAGAACAAAAATAATTTTAATGGATTTCAGAAGTTTTTCTTCATTTAGTTGCATTTCATGCATTTTTAATATTTTAAAATCATAAAAAATTATAACGTTTTAATTTCATGCCATCTTAGGTTCAATTTGCATGTAGGAATTAATTTTATTAAACAAAAAATCAGAAAAAATGATTATTTTAACATATTTAAAGTTTAGCCTTTAAAATTAGCATTTTTCTTTAGTTTTAAGTTAATTAGTGGTTTTAATAGATAAAGAATTTTAATTTCTACAAAAATAGATTGATTTAGGATTTTAAAGAAAAAGGAAAAAAAATAAAATAGGAAGAATATATTTTTGGTCTTGTTTCTTTTAAAATTGGGCCAATTCCTAAAATTGCCCAAGTTAATTTTAAACCCCGGCCCAATTCCCATGAACCAAATTCCTTCAGCCCAATTCCCATGACCCAAATCCCCTCATTAAAACCCCTCATATTCCTTTAACCCTAGAGGAGAACATCAGAGACCCTCCCCTTCAACTAAGCGCAGCTTTTCCCTTCTTCACTACAAAAAATCAAAACCCCAGAAACTTGAAGAAACCAACGGCGCACCTCCTATTCCTTGTTTCTTCTTCATTTATTCGTCAAACCACCCAAATTGCTGCAAAGAAGAAGACCCTCTCCCCCCCTTTTCCAAGAAGAACGACGCTCATTTTCTTCCATCCTCAAAAAATAGAAGATGAGACCCCCTTAGGACAAAAACCAAGTCTAGCTCTGAAAATTCAAAAAGAGTTTCAAAAAACAAAACCAAAATAGAAAACAAAGGAAGACTTGAAAGCTATTAGAACTTCTGCTCTTTTACTTCAATTTTCTGGAATTTCGGGTGGTATTGGAGCTGTAAGAAGTGCTATTTGCTGTTGTATTTGTTGATTCTGTTGTTGCCGAGCTTCAAGCTTGTCGATTCCTACTTTATGTGGCTTTCTTCTCTTCTAAAATTGAACCTTGCGCGCGGCGAGGTATGTTTTTCATAAAAATGGTTCCCAGGTCTGTTGTTTTATGGAATTATTGGTTGTTGTTTAGCTTGTTTTGTAAAAGAATGTTTAGAAACTTAAGCTCTTTTATTTGATATGAAGTGTTTACTATGAAAATGGTAATAACACTTAAATTTGTTGATGGGACTATAAAAATACGTGATTTATTTTTATGCTAGTTGTTAAGCAGTTGATGCTAGATATCTGAAGATAAAAGATGAAATACGAGCTAAAATGGAACTATAATCGAACTGGGGAGTTTAGCTATTCTGGCCTCGGACTGACCAATGAGGGACCTCGAGGTCGATGCCTGAGCTCGGGCTCGAGCTATCGGGGATAACCGGGAAAGGGCTAACAGTTAGGATATAATTAAAGGAGGCTCTTTATGGCTAATAACAAGCAATAAATGAAGAACAAGTATAAAAGTAGTAAGAAATAGCAATAGTGTCAGGAGAATATGTTAGAGAGAAAAGAAAGTGTTCTTGTATATTTCATGTAGAGTAGTTAGAGCAATAGCCGAGTTTACAAAGTGCCAAGGATCCCCCTTATATAGGAGGAAAAAATTCCAACATAGTACAAAATGTATCAATTATAAAGGTAGAGGTATAGGGAAAATTAGATAGCATTAGGCTCTGTCAATATCAATTGTGTACCTTAGGAACTCCCCTCTCCCCTATATAGCCGTTCGTACGCACTGCCCCCTCCCCCGGGGGGCCGGAACCCGACGGCTCCCAAGGGTGGGTCTCGACCTCGACTTTGAACCTCAAGAAGCATGTCCGCGAGGCGACCTAATGACGGGGAAATCAAGCTCCCGATTTTACGGCATACAGATAGTCTCCTCTTTTCTTAGAGTAAAAGTGATAAGAAACGATAAGAAACGACCTTGAATTTCTTCCTCCTTCGATATTCTTGCAATTTGTAACGGCCACAAGATGACACACGCTGCTCTTGTAGGTTCCCGCATTGCCTAGGGCAGTTGGATGCCTCTTGTCCTACTTCAATGCACACACGGTGCTTTTATAAATACTCCCCTTCTTTTCTATAACCTATTACGTGCCCAAATCCCTGAAACGGTTCACTATTTCTTTGCTCTCGTTCTCTCTCAGGAACGCAACTCTTTTTCTTCCTCCAGAATCTTCTAGGGATGGCGAAAACTTCCACCTTTGCTTCCTAGGAGGTTGCGGGCTCATCCTCTTCGCTTCATTCTCAAGGTGAAGTGGCTATACCTCTTCGTGCTGAGGAATGCGTCCTAGTATCTTTTGCGATGACCTCCAATTTCAAGATCGAGAGACCTTCCTTGAAGCCAGAGCATCGTGAGCCTGTGACTCGGTATATTAGCTCGGTAACAGACATCGGGAGAGTGAGGGCTTACTGTCGTTGGGGGGATACTGTGCTCATGGAGATTCCTGATCGAGAAAAAGATATTACGGCTCATAAAGCCAGCTTTCTGAGTGTGTACACCTATCCATTCACCTTGGGGCCAGTGGGGCCATCCTCGCCCCCGATCGACCCCGTGATTCTCGATTTATGTCGATGTTATCAGGTAACCCTTGGCCAAATTCATCCTTCATTCTGGCGCGTTTTTTATATGATCAGGCATTACACGAACATGATAGAGGAGATACCCTTCACCCTCAACCACCTGATCTGGATGTATAATCCTCATGTCCTCCGTGGAGGCTTAATAAAAGTTCATTGTGGAGCCCCGAGGTCCCTTTTTGCCTGCACCGAGGAGCTCGGGAATGAGGGATGGGCAAGCCGATTCGTTTGAGAGAGAACTTCTGACCTGATCCCGGTGGAAAAGATGTCGTTCCCCAAGAGATTGAACGCTGGGCGTAAGCAAACGTGTTGTCGGATCTTCTTTCGCTTCTCTTTGGCAATATTTCTCCAAGAATCTAAATCTATTTTTCTTGCGTTTTTATCGTAGCAAACTACCCTGGTGTAGTTTTGGACCTCTAAGATTGGGTCGGCCGCTTATACTTGATTTTCCTGTATGCGGAACGAGTGTGGATAGATTTATCCCGAGCCCAGTGGGAAGCCAAAGGTCATGGTAAGCTCCGAACCTTGCTGCATCCACATCCTTTGATGCAAATCGCAATTAGTAGCGTTCTTCGTTTTTTGTGTCCAACTTCTGCATTTGTGTAGGTCTGGGGGAAGTCCCTTTGACAAAAGAGGCATCGCCCATTGATGGGGACGCCCTAGTGCCTAGTGAAAAGATGAGAAGCCAGTGGGGTCAGTTGGTCGGGCCGCCGGAGTTCAAGAGGGTTAAGGCGGAAGGATCCAATGTCGACCCGTCACCTCTAACCCCGAAGACGGCAGTAAACCCTTGAGTTGAAGGCGATGGGTAAAGTCACTTCCCAACGACCCCCGAGGAGTGTATAGACTCGGCCGATCCTTGGGCCGTTGGGGTGAGGGCTTCCGAATCGAAGCATATTTCCACTGCGGTCTATCTTTGTGGCAGGGAGGCATTGGATAGAGTATCGAGTACTACCCCAAAGTTGGTTAGCGGCCAGGATTCCGCCCGAATTGAGGTGCCTTTGGTAGGTAGTTTAGAGGGGCCGAGCTTTAGGGTCCAGGGTAAACATGGGATGGAGACTTTGACTGATCCTGTCAACTCTGTGATCGTTATTGATTCCCTTCAGGGAGTGATCCTAGCCTCATGGAGTGCAAGATTCCCCACGAGAAGGACCCTCTTATGCAGGGGCACTAGTCAAAGGCAGAGATGCACTCGAGAGATTGCCGACCATTCTCGAGGGAAGTCCCGAGGTTGATGCTTCATTTGTTTTTGGTGAGATGGGCAGACTTTGCAAGAGGGTAATTTTTACTAACCCCATCCGCAGCTCTGGGCTTCTACGATCTTTGTTTTTCTAACTTGTCCTTTTTCGTGGCTTTAGGATAAAGTGCTTTACAGCCCCAGTACCAAGATAAGGTGAACCGTCGTATGTGTGAAAAAGCCTATATTAACAAGCAGGTTACTCATCCCCCATTTACTATTATTTGAATCTTTGTGAGATTCTATTGCTTTTAACATCTCGGGCCTGATTTGTGCAGTTTGAGAAGGAAAATGCCCTGCTGAGAGAGGAGCTTCAGGCCAAAGATGCTTAAATTTCCGAGCTCAGTCGGTATATAAGGGAAATAACTTCCGAGAGGGACACCCTCCAGGGGAAGGTAACCTTGGTTGAGCGTCAGCTCCAGGATGTGAAGGAGGATAGTGACAAGTACATAGGTCTCCATTTCGAACTGGTGGATGCACTATCTCATATCAAAGCCAAAGCTGAGGCACTTGTGTCCTCGCATAGGGAGGAAGCTATTGTCGTAAATGCTTGCATTGAGAGGGTGTCTGCGGAGGTTAGCCCGAATATACCTCGAGCTGCGGATCATGCTTGGTCGGATTCTAGAAAGCAGATCGTTGGAGGTGTGTTGGATGACAACTCGGGTGATGCTAAAAATGAGGGTGGATCCCCAGAGAGGGAAGATGCCATTGAGAAGGGGTCGTTGGTGGACTCGTAGCTGTCAGGGTACAACCCTTGGGGAGCCATTGAGAATGTAGGCTCGGCAATGGATTAGGATCTTGTTGATTTTCCTATTTGCATATAGTACTTTCATACTGGTATATGTATAAAGTAAACCCTGTGGTTTTTCTTCTTCCACTCCCGTTTTTGTCCGAAATTAAACCGTGTGATCCTTTTTTAGAGTTAGCAAGAATCTTTAGATTCGTGACACGGCTCTGGGGCTCGTTAGGCAGGCTCGAGGGCTTTTACGCGTCTGGTCGATGCAACCTTTAGTATAAGCTAGTGTTAGAGCTCTTACGTTTTGCTCAACTATTTTGGGGTTTAGTCTCTGAGTCGGGCTTCGACTCAAGATTATACGACCCTCAAGTTTATGTGTTTGCATGGGCGGGCAACAATGGCTCTTGCACTTTGCCTTTGGGCATTTGTATATTAACTATTTTAGGTTCTGTCTCCGAGTCGGGTTTCGACTCGAGCACAATTGACCCTCAAGTTTGTATTTGCGTGGGCTAGAGACAATGGCTCTTATGCCTTGGGTTGAAGCGACCTTCTATACATGTGACCCTGAGGCTCATTAAGCTGGCGACAATGGCTCTTAGGCCTTGCCCTTAGGCATGTATAAATAACTATTTTGGGTCTGGTCTCCGAATCAGGTTACGACTCTAGCTCATTTTGACCCTCAGGCTTTCAAATCTTAAGCTAGCGATAGTGGCTCTTACGCTTTTGATCATTATGACATTTTAGTATGTGTGGCCCTGGGGATCATTAGGCTGGCGACAATGGATCTTATGCTTTTCCCTTAGGCATATGTAGGATTTGTTTTCCTCTCGTTAAGGACTTTTTGAAATGATTTTGCCTGACCTGTCGTCAGTTCGGGAAGAACCTAATTTCAAGTCATTTGCAGTGATGTTCGAGCACCTCAGAAGGTTTGGCTCATAGGCTGAGTAGCATGAAGCCTTGTGATTTGGAGCTGACATTGTCGAAGCTCTTTTGCCTGTCGACGGTAGCCTTTTTAACCAGTTCTTTTAGAAGTAGATTCGAAGTAATGGCCTATGATTTTGTAGCGCTGAACGGGCATCCCCGAGTCGCATTAATTCGGCTGGTGAAGCCGTATGACTATAGTCATTTGTGTTTGGCCGGAGCCATGTTTTATCCTGAGTGTAGTAGTTGAGGAGTATACATCGAGGGTATGCCCTTTCGGGAGTCTTACAAATGCGACATATAGCCTAAACTTCGGGATTGAGTTTATGCCTGTAGTAAGGTCTTACAAAAATTTCATGCCTTTTGAGGTCTTACAGTTTTGTTGATACTTGGTACAAGTATGATTCATGCCTTACTTGAGGTCTTATAATTTTGTTGATACTTGGTAGAAGTATGATTCATGCCTTGCTTGAGGTCTTACTATTTTTTTTATACTTGGTACAAGTATGATTCATGCCTTGCTTGAGGTATTACAGTATTTTCATGCCGTTGAGATCTTACAGTTTTTTCATGCTGTTGAGGTCTTATAGGTTTTTCCATGCCATTGAGGTCTTACAGGTTTTTCCATGCCGTTGAGGTCTTACAGGTGTAGTTGTTGACACTCGGTGTGAGTCTTTTGAGATCTTACAGCTTTGCCCTTAGCTCTTATGCTTTTAGTCGTTGCGACCTTTTAGTGTGTGTGGCACTGGGGCTCATTAGGCTGGTGACAATGACTCTTACGCCCTTAGGCATATATAGTCTTTCTTTTCCTCTCGTTAAGAACTTTTTGAAATGATTTTGCCTGACCCGTTGTCGGTTCGGGAAGAACCTCAATTTCAAGTCGTTTGCGGTGATGTTCGAGCACCTCAGAAGGTTTGCCTTATAGGTTGAGTAGCTCGAAGCCTTGTGATTTGGAGCTAACATGATCGAAGCTCTTTTGCTTGTCGAGGTAGCCTGTTTAACCGGTTCTTTTTGAAGTAGATTCGAAGTAATGGCCTATGATTTTGTAGCGACGGTCGGGCATCCCCAAATCGCATTAATTCGGCTGGCACAGCCATATGACCGTAGTCATTTGTGTTTGGCCGGAGCCATGTTTTATCCCGAGTGCAGTAGTTGAGGCGTATAGATTGAGGATATGCCCTTTTGGGAGTCTTACAAATGCGATATATAGCCTAAACTTCAGGATTGAGTTTATGCCTATAGTAAGGTCTTACAAAATTTCCATGCCTTTTGAGGTCTTACAGTTTTGTTGATACTTGGTACAAATATGATTCATGCCTTGCTTGAGGTCTTACAGTTTTGTTGATACTTGGTACAAGTATGACTCATGACTTACTTGATGTCTTACAGTTTTGTTGATACTTGGTACAAGTATGATTCATGCCTTGTTTGAGGTCTTACAGTATTTTCATGCCATTGAGATCTTACAATTTTTTCATGCCGTTTAGGTCTTACAGGTTTTTCTATGCCATTGAGGTCTTACAGGTTTTCCCATGTCGTTGAGGTCTTACAGGTGTAGTTGTTGACACTCGGTGCGAGTGTTTTGAGACCGAGTCTGCCCGCTTGGGGTCTTACAGCCTCGGGTTTTTTAACGAATAGTCTCCGAGTCATCGAGTTTGTTTTGGCTTGAGAGCCGTTACTCGAGAGCTCGGAATTGCCTTATCGAGGGCTTACAATTTCGGAGGTTCTGACCCTGAGGTCATGTAGGTGCCGAGTTATTGACGCCAGTCTCCTCGGGGCGCTTTCGGTGGATGAATCTTTGTTGAGAAAACGTTGAGTTTTCTTTGGAGTATGAAATGCTTTGATAAAAGACATTCTCTTATTGCTTGGCATAAGTACATGTCGCTTTGTTGCCGGATTGACCCTCAAGTTTGTATTTGTGTGGGCTAGCGACAATGGCTCTTATGCCTTGGGTCGAAGTGACCTTCTATATATGTGGCCCTAAGGCTCATTAATCTGGCGACAATAGCTTTTTCGCTTTGCCCTTAGGCATGTATAGTTAACTATTTTGGGTCCGGTCTCCGAATCGAGTTACGACTTGAGCTCATTATGACCCTCAAGCTTTCAAATCATAAGCTGGTGACAGTGGGTCTTTTGCTTTTAGTTGTTGCGACCTTTTAGTATGTGTGGCCCTGGGGATCATTAGGCTGGCGACAATGGCTCTTACGCTTTGACCTTAGGCATATGTAGTCTTTGTTTTCATCTAGTTAAGGACTTTTTGAAATGATTTTGCCTGACCCATCGTCGGTTCACGAAGAACCTCAATTTCAAGTTGTTTGCAACGATGTTCGAGCACCTCGGAAGGTTTGGCTCGTAGGTTGAGTAGCTCGAAGCCTTGTTATTTGGAGCTGACATGGTCGAAGCTCTTTTGCCTGTCAAGAGTAGCCTGTTTAACCGGTTTTTTCGAAGTAGATTCAAAGTAATGGCCTATGATTTTTTAGCGACGGTCAGGAATCCCCGAGTCGTGTTAATTCGGCTGGTGTAGTCATATGATGGTAGTCATTTGTGTTTGGCCGGAGCCATGTTTGATCCTTAGTGTAGTAGTTGAGGCGTATACATCAAGGTTATGCCCTTTTGGGAGTCTTACAAATGCGACATATAGCCTAAACTTCGGGATTAAGTTTATGCCTCTAGTAAGATCTTACAAAATTTTCATGCCTTTTGAGGTCTTACAGTTTTGTTGATACTTGGTACAAGTATGATTCATGCCTTACTTGAGGTCTTACAGTTTTGTTGATATTGGGTACAAGTATGATTCATGCCTTGCTTGAGGTCTTACAGTTTTGTTGATACTTGGTACAAGTATGATTCATGCCTTGCTTGAGGCCTTACAGTTTTGTTGATACTTTGTACAAGTATGATTCATGCCTTGTTTGAGGTCTTATAGTATTTTTATTTCGTTGAGGTCTTGCAGGTTTTTCCATGTCGTTGAGGTCTTACAGGTTTTTCCATGCCATTGAGGTCTTACAGGTTTTCCATGCCGTTGAGGTCTTACAGGTGTAGTTGTTGACACTCGGTGCGAGTTTTTTGAGAAAGTTTGCCCGCTTGGGGTCTAATGGCCTCGGATTTTGTAACGAATGGCGATTTGTGACAGTCTCCAAGCTATCCAGTTTGCTTTGGCTCGGGAGCCGTTACTCGAGAGCTCGAAATTGCCTCATCAAGGGCTTACGATTTCGGAGATTCTGACCCTAAGGTCATGCAGGTGCCGAGTTATTGACGCCAGTCTCCGAGTACTCAAGGAGCTTTTGGTAGAGGAATTGTTTAGAAAATGTTGAGTTTTCTTTGGTGTATGAGGTGCTTTGGCAAAAGATATTCTTTGATTGCTTGGAATAAGTATATGTCATTTTGTTGCCGTGGGTCCAGCTCATACGGGCACAGATCATTCAACCGTTTGGCCCAGTACATCATTTTCCTATTTGAATCTTGTCTGGCGCTCCTCGGTTCTTTCGAGTGGGTGACCTTTCAGGGGGTGCCCTTCAGTTTTCGGGGTTGATTGCAAGGAAGCCTCGAACGCTTGTTGTATTCCCCTTAGATAGCATGTAGGTGTTGCCTCATTAAAAACCATGCCGTTAAAACCCTCTTTGGGACAAAATACGGTTGAAGGAAAAGAGTGCAACGCTTGCTCGAGGATATATACGGAATTTTTTAATCGGATGCCCTAGCAGTAATACTATTTTAGCATCGATTTATTCCAGTTGTTCACCCTCCATGGTGCCGAGCTTATAAGATCCCTTGTCGACTATTCCGAGTACATGGTACGGTCCTTCCCAGTTCTGCCCAGCTTCCCTTCATTAGGGTTTCGGGTGTTGAGAGTGACCTTCCTTAGGACTAAGTCCCCGATCCCGAAATACCGGATATTTGTTCTCCTGTTATAATATCTTTTGATTCTCTACTTCTGGGCAGCCAACCAGATCAGCGAGGCTTCTCACTTTTCATCCAGTAGTTCGAGGGTCGTTGTCATGGCCTCGGTGTTCGAGCCCTCAATAGTGTGCTAGAATCTGGCGCTCAGCTCTCCGACTTCCACTAGTATCAAAGCTTTGGCGTCGTATACTAGAGAGAAAGGTGTTTCCCCGGTGCTTGATTTTGAAGTTATTCAATATGCCCATAGCACCTCGGGCAGCATTTCTCTCCATTTTCCCGTGGCGCTCTCCAATTTCTTTTTTAAGTACTGAATGATGGATTCTATTTGTGGATTCGGCCTGACCGTTTGCACATGGATGGTAAGGCGTCGACAGGATTCTCTTGATTTTGTGATTTTCAAGGAACTGTGTTACCTTGCTCCCGATGAATTGCCTCCCGTTATCGCACGTTATTTCGGACGGGATTCTGAATCGGCATATGATGTGATCCCATATGAAATTTATGACTTCCTTTTCTCTTATTTTTTTTGAAGGCCTGTGCTTCCACCCATTCTGAAAAGTAGTCAGTCATAAATAAAATGAATCTAGTTTTACCTGGTGCCATCAGCAAAAGGCCAACAATGTTCATTCCCCATTTCATGAATGGCCATGAGGATAAAACAGAATGTAGTTGCTCGTCGGGTTGGTGAATCATGGGAGCAAATCTCTGGCATTTGTCGCACTTTCGGATGAATTCTTTGGTGTCTTTTTCCATGTTGTCCCAATAGTAGCCTGCTTTGATCACCTTCCGGACTAAGGAGTCAGCGCCAGAATGATTTTCACAAGTACCCTCGTGAATTTCTCGAAGTACATAATTTGTGTCACCTGGCCTTAGGCATACCGCCAGGGGGCCATCGATTGTTCTCCTGTACATAGCCTCATTTTTGTCGAGCGAGAACGGGTTGCTTTGGTTCGCAGGGCCCTCGATTCTTTTGAATCTACGGGCAACTTCTTGTCTTTTAAATAATCAATATACTTATTTCTAATCCCACGTTAGACTGGTGGAATTAATCTCTGTGAGACCTTCCTCGACCACTGATTAATCAATTGGACAACAGCCCCGGGGAGTAGGTCCTCTTCTTCAACAGAAGATCCTAGGTATGCTAAAGAATCGGCCTCGCTGTTATGCTCTCGAGGTACATGGACTAAGGTCCATTCTTTGCAACGACGCAGTGCGATTTGGATTTTGTCCAAGTACCTCTACATCTTGTCTTCTTGAGCTTCGTAGCTCCTATTCACCTGGCTTACTACGATGAGCGAATCGCATTTCGCCTTGACGGTCTTGGCTCCCAAGCTTTTGGCCAGTTCTAAACCTGCAATCATAGCCTCGTACTCGACTTCATTGTTAGTCAATTTTCGGTTTTTATGGATTGTCTGATTATGCCGTCAACGGGTGGCTTTAGGACTATACCGAGCCCCAATCCTCTTATGTTTATGGCACCGTCTGTGAATAGGGTCCATACCCCAGAAGACGTGCCTGATTTAATAAAAGTTCCCTCTCTACCTCGGGTACGAGAGAGGGCGAGAAATAGGTAATGAAGTCCGCCAGAATTTGGGACTTGATAGTCAATCATCCTGATAGCTCGGGTTTATGCAGTATGCTCCAGAGGGGGTACGTCGATAGAATGCAGATACTCTAAAATTGAAAATAGGGCTTCAGCTTTCGCGAGGTGCTTATTAGCTCGAGAGCCAATTTTTCTAGATGGGGATACCGGGTTTCGGCATCCTCCAGGGTCCGGCTTACACAATAAACAGGAAATTGTGTACCTTACTCCTCTCGAACCAGTATGCCGTTTACCGCTATTTAGATACGACCAGGTATAGGTATAGTGTTTCATCCTCCTTTGGCGTATGCACCAAAGGTGGATTAGTCAAGTATCGTTTTAGTTCCTCTAAGGCGTGTTGGCATTCTGGAGTCCATTCGAAGTTGCTCTTTCTTTTGAGTAAAGAAAAGAAATGATGGCTCTTGTTTGATGACCTTGATATGAATCTGTCCAGGGCCGCTATCCGCCCTGTTAGCCGTTGTACGGCCTTTACATTTTTCACTACCGTGATTTCTTCGATGGCCTTCATTTTGTCGGGATTGATCTCGATCCCCCTGTTTGATACCATAAATCCCAGGAACTTGCCCGAACCCACTCCGAAGGCGTACTTCTCGGGGTTGAGCTTCATGTTGTAACTTCTGAGGATGTCAAAAGTTTCCTTCAAATGAGTCAAATGGCCCTCTACGCACAGGGACATAACTAGAATATCATCAATATATACCTCCATTGATTTACCTACTTGATGCTCGAACATTTTATAAACTAGGCACGAGTACGTTGCCCCTGCATTTTTTAGCCTGAAGGGCATTACGTTGTAGCAGTGGGTACCATACTTTGTGATGAACGAGGTTTTTTCCATGTCCTCGGGGTTCATCTGGATTTGAATATACCCCGAGTAGGCATCGAGAAAGGTGAGGGTCTCGTGGCCGGCCGTAGCATCGATCAGACGATCGATATTAGGCAATGGGAAGGAATCCTTAGGGCACACCTTAGTCAAGTCTTTATAATCTACGCACATTCTTAGCTTGTTTCCCTTTTTAGGCACTACTACTACATTGGCCAGCCATTCGGGGTGCTTTACCTCTCTAATGGATACTATTTTAAGAAGTTTCGTTACCTCTTCTTTGATGAAGGTATGTTTTACCTCGGATTGTGGTCTTCTCTTCTACTTTACAGGCATAAATTTGGGATCGACGCTCAGCCTGTGGGAGGTTATTTCTGGCGGGATTCCTGTCATATCTAAGTAGGACCAAGCGAAGCAGTCAATATTGTTATTAAGAA